>NW_013171866.1:600000-804478 GCF_000151665.1 Blastocystis hominis
TCACCCGCAGCTCCGTATCCCCGCTCTCCGGACCCACGCCGCAGGAGAGCGTGTCCCCCATGCACTCCGTCGAGCACGTGCACAAACCCGACGAAGCCTCCAACCCCCCCAACGCATCCGCCGCCTCTCGCTCTGCCTCCAATCCCGGGTCCTCGGTTTCCACGGTTTCCACGGTTTCCACGATGGGAGAGACGGTGGCGACGCGTCGGTCGCTGGCGTCGCTGCTGAGTTCGGGCACGCTGAGTAGTCTCACCGCGGGGAATTAACGCTAGCTGCGGAGGAAGTGAAGCGCGGGAACGAGTTCCGGTCGCACCTGGGGCACGTGACGGATGAGGTGTGCACGCAGAACGGTTCGAAGAGCCTGCAGCACTATCTGGGTACGCTGTCCGGCGATCTGTGCGCGGCGGTGGTGGGCGAGATCGTGGCGGAGGTGCTTCCGACGGGGTGCAAAATCATCTGCGACACGTTCGGGAACTACTTCTACCAGGTAGAATGCGTGGAGAGAGGGTGACGGGAAGCTGCTGTTTAAAAAGGCGACGGTGGCGCAGAAGGAGGCGCTGCTGCAGGCGATGCTGTTTCCGAAGGAGGAGCCGGGGAGCACGATCTATGAGATCAGCGTGAAGAAGACGGGGAACTTCGCGTTCCAGAACATCATCGACTACATGAAGGAGAGCGCGAAGCTCGGGCAGATCATCGTGAAGGCGCTCCAGCACAGCGTGGTCAACTCCGGCACCGGCGCGACGGAGGACGTGATCCTCCCGCTGATCGAGCACGAGCGCGGCACCCACGTGATCCAGCGCATCATCAAGACCTTCGACATGTGCCCGCTCCCTCGCTCTCTAACGAACTAGCTCGCTATGGACCCCGATCTACTCGATCCTGCTGGAGAAGTGCTACGACGTGGCGCGGGACCGCAACGGCTCGATGGTGCTGCGGCTGTGCTACGGACAGGTGGACATCGACCGCAAGGAGGACTTGGCGCGCGTGATCATCCAGCACGCCAAGGACTTGTCCGCGGACCCCGTCGGCAACTACGTCGTGCAGCACATCCTCATGCTCCCCGATGCGTAGCGGTGCGGGAAGGAGAGGTCGATCGTAGATATTCGGAGGAGAAGCTGGCTCGGTATTACTCGATCATCCGGGGAATTCTGAGCAAACTGGCCGGGCATTATTTGGAGCTCAGCAAGCAGAAGTATAGCAGCAATGTGGTGGAGAAGTCGATCACGAACAGCGTGATGCTGGGAGACAACACGATTTTCAGGGAATTGCTCACCGTCTCGGCCGTGCAGCAGCTGCTTGATAATCATTACGGCATGTTCGTGCTGCAGAAGCTGCTGCAGTCGATTCCGCCGCAGTGGAGTAAGGAGATCGAGAGGCAGATGAAGGACATTGAAAAGCAGCTGAAGGGAGGGAGAATGGGCAATGGTCCGAATCTCTTCGAGAAGTGGAGGCAGTTGTTGAATAAGGTTTTGTAATTCTTTCGTATTTTATGTATTGGGTGTTTTTGTTGAACTCACTCGGGCGGGAATGACATGTACTGGAAAAAGGTAATAATTCAGCGGATACATGGTGCGGACACGCGTGCTGTGGCGAGAAACGCACTCGCACATGCATTCGAACAATAACGAACATCACAGAATCTTTGCGTATGTCCTTTATTACATCAGGATTTTCTGATTTTGTAAGGAGCATGGTGAAAGACGATTTCCACTCATCGGACTCTGACTCTGAGAATGGTCAGGAAAACCACCTCTCCGGAAATCATGGCAATGTTTCTCGCTCTGCAGGCATTGGTAGGGGAGTGGAGGCACATGCAACGATGTCGGATGAGGGAGATCAGCAGCAACGCTACTTCAATGGTAAATTGCTAAATATCGGAGTGATTCGGTAGAGTCAGAAATATTAGCAGACTTAAACGGTTCTGAAAGTGCAGGGTACGATATTCAGTCCCTAACGAAAGAATTGGAGTATTATAAATCGATGTTTCAAGAACTCTCCGAGAATAACAGCACCATGAGTGAGCAGCTCTCTCTGTTGCAAGAAGAGAACGAATCGTTAAAGAGCAAGATTAATTTGACAGAGCAGCGTTACGAGAGCCAAATTAGTCAGATCATGCGTTTGAACGAGGAGATATCAAAGTCGATGCAAGAGAAGGAACAGCTTGAGAGTGACGTGAACTTTTTCAAAAATTTGTATGACTCCATGTCGACTTCGTCTCTTCCTCCAGCTGTAGCGGAGGAGATGCGAAAGAAAGTGGAAAGCGTAGTGTGTTCTGGGTGTGGAATGATGTGCAGCTGAGCCAGGAATGTTCGCAGTTGCAATCGGAAAACGACTCGTTGAAGAAGAAATGCGAGGAGAGAGACGCGTTGGTGCGAGAAAATACGGAGCGTAGCGATGTTGGGTGGGATTGAGGATAGGGATTTTGTTCTTGCAAGCGGAGCTGAGCGAATTGAGGGAGAAAAACGAGCAGAGAGGGAAAGAAAGTGGAAATGATGAGGAGATGAAGGAAAAGATTGCGAAATTGGAGGAGAAGATACGCGAATGGGAAGACAGAGAGAAGGAAGCGAGTGATTTGCTGAATCGAAAGAGCGAGTTGGAGCGAGAAATCGATGCGATGAATGAAGAGAAAGAAAAAATTGTGAATGAATTGAACGAGAAGAAGAATGAATTGGAGAATGAAATCAAAGAATTGAATGAAGAGAAGGGAAAGTGTGTGAATGAATTGAATGTAAAGAAGAATGAATTGGAGAATGAAATCGAAAGATTGAATGAAGAAAAGAGAAAATCAATGAATGAATTGACGGTGCAAAAGAGTGAATTGGAGAGAGAAATCGACGAATTGAACGAAGAGAAAGAACAATCCTTGAGTGAATTGGAAGCCAATAAGCTTGAAATCGAGAACGAAATCAAATCGCTGAACGAAGAGAAGGAGAAATCATTGAACGATTTGACAGCGAGAAAGAATGAATTGGAGAGTGAAATTGGAGGATTGAACGAAGAGAAGGAAAAAGTAATGAATGAGTTGAGTGTGAAAAAGAATGAATTGGAGAGTGAAATCCAGTCATTCAATGACAACAGAGAGAAGGAATCGAATGATTTGCTGAGTCGAAAGGGCGAATTGGAATCTGAAATCGAAGCGCTGAACGAAGAAAAGGAAAAGCGGATGGATGAACTGAATGCAAAGATGAAGGAAATTGAATCATTGAATGAAGAGAAGGAAAACGCATTGAATGAGTTGAATGTGAAGAAGAATGAATTGGAGAGAGAAATCGACGAATTGAATGAAGAGAAGGAAAATTGTGTGAATGAACTGAATGGAAAGAGGAGCGAAATCCAATCGGAAATCGAGGGATTGACTCAAGAAAAAGAAAAATTGTTGAATGACTTGGCATCAAAGAAGAATGAAGTGGAGAAGGAAATTGAAGGATTGAATGAAGAGAAGGAAAGAATATTGAATGAGCTGAAGGAGAAGAAGAGCGAAGTACTGGCAGAGATCACAGCAATGAATGAAGAAAGAGAGAAGGAAGCGAGTGATTTGCTGAATCGAAAGAGCGAGTTGGAGAGAGAAATCGATGCGATGAATGAAGAGAAAGAAAAAATTGTGAATGAATTGAACGAGAAGAAGAATGAATTGGAGAATGAAATCAAAGAATTAAATGAAGAGAAAGAGAATTCACTGAATGAATTGAATGCAAAGAAGGATGAATTGGAATCTGAAATCGAAAGATTGAATGAAGAGAAGGAAAAGCAAATGAATGAATTGAACGAGAAGAAGAGCGAGATAGAAAATGAAATTGAATCAATGAATGAAGAGAAAGAGAAGTGTGTGAATGAGTTGAATGAGAAAAAGAGCGAATTGGAGAGAGAAATCGACGAATTGAACGAAGAGAAAGAACAATCCTTGAATGAATTGGAAGCCAATAAGCTTGAAATCGAGAACGAAATCAAATCGCTGAACGAAGAGAAGGAGAAATCATTGAACGACTTAACCATCAAGAAGAATGAACTAGAAGCGGAAATCGCAGCAATGAACGAAGAGAAGGAAAAGTCATTGCACGAAATCGCTCTAAAGAAGAATCAATTCCAGTCGGAGATCGAATCATTGAGCGAAGAGAAGGAGAAAATAATGAACGACGTTCTTTCCTTGAAGGGCGAACTGGACCAAGCTCAACTCTCCCAAGTCGAGCAATTCGAAGTCATCAAATCCCAGCTCTCCGCCGATCTGAACAAGCTCCAAGCAGAGAAAACGTCCATCGAAAGCGCAATCCGGCAGCAAAGCGAAGAGCGTGCGAGGCTGGAAAGCGAAGTGAAGGACCTCATGAACGACGAGGAAACCCTCAAAACCGTGATCGCTTCGCTGCAGACATCCCACGAAGTCCTCGAAGAATCGTCCAGCGAACTCACCGCAAAGCAAAACCAGCTGGAAGAATCGATCGCTGAGTTAACCGAAAACAAGGCAACCCTCGAACAAGCGCTGAACGCCCTCAACGCGGAGCGAGCTTCTATTGAAGAATCCAAATCGGTTCTTCTGAGCGAGCAGCGCGCTGCGCAGAGCGAATTCGCGTCGCTTCAGCAGTCGATCACAGAAGAAAAACGCAGTTTATCGAGTCTGGAAGAGCAGAAAACAGCCATGGAGCAGGTCGTCAGTTCGATTCAAGAGCAAATCCTTCAGAGCCGAGAAACGCTCGAGCAGCTTCAAACGCAGCAGACCGAGCTGCAAGCCGTCGTCCAGCAGATTCTCAGCGAAGAGTCCGCCAATCCGCTGCCGCTTCGCTCCGATTTGGCTCCCAATTCCGATCCAAAACCCGATCAAGAGCTCAACTCGTCCGCGGACTCACCCGATTCTCTCTCCGTGGAGGCGCTAATCACGCAGATCAAGGCGCTGCATACGAACAATCTGCTGCTGAACGAAGTGATCGCGGACAGCAATCGGACGTCCAACGCCACGACGCTGCTGCTGAATGAGAAGAATGAGGAGCTCTACAGACTGAAGAACGCGCTCGCTGAGGCGCAGGCCGCGTTGGAGGCGCGCGGAAATGGTGGAAATGGAGAAACTGGGGAAGGCGAGGAGACAGAGAAGCTGCGGGAAGAGATCGAAGTGATGCATGAAATGATGGCGGAGCGAGAGAAACAAATCGAATCGCTGAGCCAGCAAGTGGAATTGTTGATGCAGCAGCGAGCCAATCAAAATCAAATCAATCAAGAAAGTGGAAACGAAAATGGAAACGAAAATGTGAATGTGAATCACAATGAAAATGGAAATGAAAATGTGAATGTGAATTCGAATGTGAATGTGAATTCGAATGTGAATGTGAATCAGAACAATAATGACAATAATGATGATGAGTTTTCGAATCGATTGGAGTCGTTGGCTCAGCAGGAATCGGCGCTTCGCCAATCCCTGGCTTCGCTGCACTCCGAGAAAGAAGCCATCGAGGCATCGATCCGCACGCAGACCGAAGCCAAATCGAAGCTGGAAGGCGAGATCCTCGATCTTTCCAAAGAGCAGGAAACGCTCCAAACCGTCATCGCTTCCCTCCACGCTTCCCATCAAGCTCTCCAAGAATCCTTCCCTCCCTTGAACGCTGATTCCCGCGGGGAGGAGAGCGAACTGGAAGATCTGCGGAACGAAGTGAATCGTCTGCAGGGCTGCGAAGCCCAACTCCAAGAATCGGCCCGAATTATGGAAGAGCAAAGCCGATTGATTGAATCATTGAAAGCCGAGTTGAAAGAACTCGAAACCACCATCACGCAGAAATCAAAGCGAATTTTGGAATTGCAGAATCAGATCGAAACGGACTATCACAACCAGGAACCGCGGGAAACCTCCACTTCCGTTGCAGATTCCGCGGTTATCGAATCTGATTTGATGCAGAGTAGTTTCACTCCAATCAATTCTCGATCCATAGATTCTTTCAATGAAACTCCCGTTATGAATGAAACTCCCGTTATGAATGAGAATGAAACTCCCATCATGAATGAAACTCTCACCACAAATGAAACCCCCACCACCCATCCACCGAATTCCATCGAACCCAACCCCCCTTCCTTCAACGATATCCCCACAGATACCGACTCCATCGACCCGCTCGCCTCCCTCCCCGCGGGAGACGCCTCCCTCCTCTCCCTCCTCTCCTCCCTCCCCGCAGCGGACGGCGCGGACGGCGCGGACGGCGCGCAGTCGCCGCAGCCCGCCGCGGAGGAATTGTCGCTCGCGTCTCTCTACAAGCAGAGCCTGAAAGAGCTCGATTCTCTGCGCGCCGACATGCAGTCCGTACAGAAAGAACTGCTTCTCGCGCAGACCCTCGCCGAGAGTTTGCGCTCGCAGCTCGCCCAGGCCCACACCGAATCGGAGAAACGGAGAAACCAGGTCGTGGAGACGCAGAACGCGCTGGAGACGCTGAGCGCTGAGAACACAAAGCTCCGCGTGCAGCTGGAGGACCGCGAAGACGCCGTCGCCGCGCTCACCGAGGAGTTACGCCGCGTCGCGGGCGGCTGTTTGGCCGATGAAACGGCCGTGAAACGCCTGCAGGAAGCGCTGGCGGCGGAGCAGCAGGCGCGGAGCGAGGCGGACCAGCGATTGGCGGAGCTGCAGTTACGCGGGGATGTCGAAGAGGAGGCGAAGAAGGCTCTAGAGAGCCGGCTAGAAACTGCGGAAGCGGAGAATACCGCGGGGAAAGCGCAGATCGCGCAGTTGCAGAATCGGCTGGAGATCGTGGAAACCGAGTGGAAACGCAGCGAGGAAACCGCGGGAATGGCGCAAGCGGCGCTGGAAGCGGCGAAAACGGAATCGGCGCGGCTGCAATCGGCGCTGGCGGCTTCGGAGACGCAGTTACGCGCGATAACCGCGGAAGCAGCGGAGCTTCGTGGGGTTTCGGAGAGTCGATCGAAGGAACTGAGTGGGAGCTAGCTTGTTGGGTTGATAACGAATAGCGATGCTGCAGCTGCGCGTGCGTCGAGCGGACGATGTGGACAAGCAGCGGCTTCTGGACCAGGAGTCGCTCAAGCAGGAGCTGCAGCACGCGAACGATCGCGTGGACGGCCTCCAAGCGGAGCTGCAGCGGCTCCGCAGCGGGTCGCTGATCGAAACGCCGTCGGGAGCGATCAGCACGGCGAACCCCGAGGCGCTGAGCGCGTTCATTCAGTCGCTGCTGAGCCACACTTCCGCGCTGGAGGCGCGGCTGGAGGCTCTGCGTGCCGAGAAGGACCAGGAGCTGCAGGCCGTGCGGGAGGGAAAAACCGCGGCACTGAGCCAGAGCGCGACGCTGACGGACCAAATCGCGGTTATTCGGTCGGAATTGGCGTCGACGCGGACGATGAAGGAGGAATTGGAGACGCAGCTGCGGCGGAAGGAGGAGGAAATGGGGAAACTGCGCGAGGAGGATCGGTCGCAGCGCGAGGCGGCGCAGCAGCGAATGAAGGAAGAGTTGGAGCAGCTGCGGGAGGCGCTGAAAGAGGCGGAGAACCGCGGGACGGTGCTGGAGGAGCGAGTGCGGGAAGGGAAGGTGGCGCTGGAGAAGAGAGAGAGGTTGTATGAGACGGTGAAGGCGGCGAATGAGAAGCTGAAGCGGAATGAAGGCGTGTATCGACAGGCGATCGAGCAATTGAAGGGATGTTTGAGGGATCGCGAGAGTGAGCTGGATGAGCTGTATAGAGATATGAAATCGTTGAGAAATAAGAGGCAGAGTGTGTCTTCTGTGTAATAGTAGTTGTGTGTTGAGGTTGTTTTTTACATCAACAAAAAGGTGTTACGGTAGAATGAGTTCGGGGTCATATGGTCCTCCCGGAGTTGGTTCTCGAACATCGCCGGCAACCAATGCCGTGGGAGCCAATACAGGTACATCTCCTATGGGATCGATGCCGAATCCGTATTCGGGTTACAACTATATGGGGATGCAATATTCCTATCCAAGTTATGGGTTTGAGTCATGGTTGCCCGTTTCACTTTCTAGAATGGTAAATTCTACTTCTATGTATTTAAACCCGTACGGGATGTACTATAACCCGTATCAGCAACCTGCAATGTACTATGGCTATGGGTATCCTCAAAGCACTTCTCAGTCCGCGGCAACTACTGCAGCAAGTGCTCAGAACATGTACTCCACGAGCTATGGAGCGAATTCGACGGTTTCCAGTGCTTCGTCCTCCGTTCCGCCCGCTTCAGGCTCTACTTCTACGGCTACCGCGTCTACAAACTATTCATGGTCTCAGCCGTCAGGAAGCACAACATCGACCATGGGAGGAGCTTAGTTTGCTTTTTCTGGCTTTTTTTGAATCTAGTTCAAATCCATTTGCAAGCTACAATAAATCCGTTTTCGAAGCTCCTTCCTCCACAGCCCCCAAAAAGCGAGTCACCAAATGTAGTTCTTTTCTCTTCATTTCGCTCATTTTTAGTCGACATCGTCCGGGAACCTCCCAGCGTCCCCGTTTCCGCCCCGCTCTCCCTCTCATCCCAATCCTCCTCCTCCAAGCCCTCCGTTTCTCAGCCTTCCTCCACCTCGGCAATGCCCAGCAGCTCGGCAGTTCCCACTGCGCCCTCCGATGGCAATCTGGACCCCAAAATGCTGGACAGCCTCTACAAAACTCCCCAATTTAAGCCAAAAACCCGATCCAAAGGACGATTTCGATCCATTTCGCGCTCCAAATCGCGTTCTCGATCGCGTTCTCGATCGCGTTCTCGATCGTATTCGCGTTCTCATCGTCATCACCGCTCTCGATCTCGATCTCGATCTCGATCTCGGTCTCGGTCTCATTCGCGATCATCCAATTCGCCGTCTTCGGATCCCTCCGATTTGAAAGGCGTTTCATCGCAGAAAAACGAATCTTCGATGCCTTCGAATTCGGTGGTTCGACGAATGACGCAAAGCGAAAAGAAGCAAAAACTAGCGAGCGAAAAGCGAAGATTGAAATTGGAGCTGCAGCAGGAAATGCAAACGCGCAAAAAGCGCTTCGCGGTGGATGAAACGCCTTCGAATTCGACGCACGTGACGGAGGTGGAGCCGGTTTCAGTGTGTTCGATCAGAATTCCTTAGAACTAGACGGACAAACCGATCGTGGGAACGCGAATGACGATGGAAAAGGAGTATTTCCGACTTACCACCGTAGAATGTTCTTCGAATTCGACGAGAAATAGATCCCCACTCCCGATATGATTCGGCCGAAACCCGTTCTGCAGCAATGGCTCTCCATTCTCCACGACAAAATGGAGAAACAGGAGGTCTCGTACGAGTACTACTCCAATCAGATGCGAGCGATTCGCCAAGATCTCACAGTGGAACTCCTGTTCGGGCGTGATGGATAGGTGCAGCACATTCACGACGATTTCACGGTGACGGTGTATGAGGAACACGCGCGTTCTGCGCTGTGCAACGTAGATTCGAAGGAGATGTGGGAGATAGAACGACATGAACGAGTTCAATCGGTGCCAAACGCAGCTGAAAGACTTGTATCAGCGCGGATTGCAGTCACAGAACGAAATCGAATTCGCGTGCTATCAGCTGCTCTACGGAATGTTCAGCCAGCAGCATTTGGACTGCAATGCGATGCTGCAGTCGCTGAAGGTGGAGCAGCTGAGCGATCCGCGCATCCGATTGGTTCTGAGCGTGTGCGTGGCGCTCCGACGCGAAGATTCCGCGGGGTTCTTCGCATTGTGGGATCGTTCGGATATTCCGTTCGAATGCCGTCATTTTATGAAGCAGTTCTTTAGGAGAGTGCGAACGACGGCGTTGCAGAGCGTTTTTTTCACGTAGAGATTGGAGGGAGATTGCGAAGGAAGGGTGAAACCGACGGTGTCGCTGGAGTTGTTGAAGGGTGTGATGCATTATGCGACGTTCGAAGAAGCGTTGGAAGAGTTGAAGCAGTTTGGAATTGTGTTTGAGAAGAAGATGGGCGAGGAAGCGTGTGAAAAGATGAGTATTGGGACTGCGGAGGGTCTGCGAATGATGCAGGAATTTCACCGGAATAATCCAGAACGAGGGGCGAAACTACTGTAGTTAGTAATAATATTGTGAATAGAGTTTTGTGGTTTGATTGTTAAAAGAAATAAGCAAAATAAAGGGAAATAAAAGTGGATAGTTGATCTCAAGTGAGGATGGGACCAGAAAGTGTAAAAGCGAAAAAATGATGAAGAAAAGTATAGGTCTATGTGTGAAATGGTAACCTTAGCTTACGCGGACGTTGAAGGCAAAGTGTGTAAAACCCATCCCACCATTTACGCGATTTTCGTAGGGGTTTCACGAGACTCCATGTCGACAATTGTGTCCACCCGTTGACCTCGTTCTCTCAAAGCAACTCCAGCTAGCCTGGAGTCGTTGATCGGTGTAATCAGGGGTTTAACACTATGTTGCGTTAAAACCGTACTACTCTTGGACGATCAAAGATTACCCCTGTTCACCGTGCTGTCTATGGTAAAGAGAGTAAGCCATACACTACTCCATGCTTTTCATCCACGAGGCAGTACATCTTGGGTCTGAGTCCCACGAACTCGGTGATGCGATGTCCGTTGTGCTCGTCCTTGAGTTTGGGTCCTAGCAGTTCTATGTCCTGTCCCAACAACTCCACGTTATCGAATGTGTTCTTGAGCACATTGTAGTAGAAATCGTGTATGATGTATTTGGACATGTCCAGAATGGCAAACCCGATGAAGAATGGCTTCTCCACCCTGCGCACCGGTGTATTCAGCTTGATGCCGATGAGATTCTCGGAATACATGGTAGTCCCGGCGATCATATCGTATCCATGCTTCTGAATGATTGCTTCACGTTCATTCCATGTGTTAGCGAACTTCACTTTCATCCGTTTCAACCCAGTCTCCACGAATTTGCCATAGGTCGAGTTTGCCAACAGCTTGTACAGGTTCTTCTCCACAGTGGTCTTGGACTTGGCTCGTTTCTCACTCAGCATGTTGACATATTCGAAGATGAACGGTGCCTGCTTGAATCGAATGATGTGGTGAATGTGCGTGACACGATATCCCTGTTGAATGCCCAGTTGCAACAGTGAGTAATGCACGAGATACTTTTGACGAGGTACAAGATCGCAGATGAGCTTCGGTGTATTCACCTCTTTCACTTTGTCCACAATGTCGTTCTTCTCAGCGTACTTCTTGATTCCATCGGAGTACATACCCGCCTTCTGTACGGGGAAGAATGGCAGATCATTGAACTTGTCGTGGAGTTCCACTGGTGCCTCGATATCACACTCAATGAAGAATCCATACTTACCGAACGTCTTGAGTGATTGCACCCATCCATTCGGGTCACGATTGATCTTCTCCATCACTTCTAGTCGCTCAGGTACACCCACCAACTCATAAGGCATCATTCGATGCATGGCTCCTCCATACAGGTTGTTGGCGTCCAGGTAGTAGATGCCTTGGGACGACGTTGCTTGCTCCTTGTTGGCAATGTTGACCTTGGCATGCCGTTTCACGATCTGTGTGATACCTCCTCGCAGGTTCTTCAACAATCGCATGAAGTCATCGATATCATTTGTTTCCATCAATCGAATGCCCTTGTTCTCATAGAATACACCCGTGCGATTCAAGAACACTTTCACCAGTTGTTTCTCGGCGAGTCCCTCATTCGCGTTAATGTGCATGATGTACTGAGCCCACTTCCTTGCGAGGGTCATGAGGCTACTCTCACTATGATCGCCCTCCATTGTGACCTTCAAGAAGAGCGAATAGGCCATTTGTGGTGCTGTGATGTAATGCATGGGATCAACACCGAATGCATTCAGTGTGGTGTTTCGGAAGTGCTCGAATGCATCAGCCATGAGAGTCACATCGAGTACATTGTACAATTCGTAGTATTCACCCCATGTCTTGATATCGAATGTCTTCCACAGCTTCACCATGTGATCATACTCATCTTGAGGCATCATCTCTCCCTTCATATCATCAATGCATTGCTCGCGAGAAGGAATGACGGTATTGTTCAATGACTCGTACGACTTGATGAGACTGTAGAACATGGGTTCCTTCCGTGTCAACAAATCGATGTATTCGTCATTCCACTGCTTGCCTCGAGACGGGCAGTACTTGCATAGTTGTCTTTTGGTGTGCACGTACAAATCGAGGTTGCCTCCAAGTGTCTGAGCCACAATGGAACGCAGTGGACTGCTGATGAGCTTCAACGAGTCCTTGAATTGAATGCCATTGTATTCGATCTGCATCTCCTTGTCTTCAGTGGTTGGAATGACTTCGAGATTCCCGCCAGGCATTGTTGCGATGATCTTCATGATGAATGTGAAGTCGTAGTGCGATCCATTGTGAAAGTAGACGGGTAGACGATAATTCTTCTTGTTGAACGAGAGTTGTAGGTTACACTTGGTGCAACAGGTGAAGATGTACTGCCGAGCTTTGAAGTTGCATATCCCTCCCTTCCCTGTGGTGTATTCACCTGCCACATGTGCATGATGTCTAACCTTGTCGTTCTATAGTTTCTTGCGACAGAAGGGACACACGGTTGCTGAACGAAAGTCCTTCTCGACCTTCGATGTGCTCTCCAATGGCAATTCATCGAAGAGGTATGTTTTTACACTCTCTTGCAATTGCACGAAATACTCCATGAAAGGACGAAGATCCTCCTCGCTCTCGTGCGGTGCATGGAAGACTCTCAGTTGGGTATCAATGGCTGGAATGCGTGACACGGCTAGACAGGATAACATGATCGGCTTGTGTGTGTTCTTGTCATCAATGGCTGACTCGAAGTCAGCGTACACGACGACCGGTGCTGGCATTTCGTATCTCTGGTTGGTGAATCGCAACCTAGTCTCCTCGTTCGCCAAGTCGTACTCTTCGCTTTCATTGACGAGTTCTCGATGTGCTTGTACTTCGGGGTCATGAACGGCTTTGCGAGATCCGAAGAAGTCGTCACAGAATCTGCACTTCACGTTTCTTGCGAGATGTCTATTCTTCGCATCATTCTGTCGTGTCATGCGATGCTTGAAATCGCTCAAGTCCTTGATGTACAAGAAATGCTTGGGAGTGCCCTCGGGTAGATTCAGATCGTTCAAGAAGCAGAGAGAGAGAGGGAGACATGCTTTCTCCTTACCTTTGTACACTAGATCGCATGTGAATAAATCGAATTGCTCCTTCGTCTTATCGGTGTATCCAGGCAAGAGTGTGACCTCGAATACATTGAGAGAGACTTTCAGCAATGCCTCCAATGCGGCGAATTTCTCTTCACTATGATTGAAGGGTGCATTGTGGCGAATGTTTATCGCCTCCTCCACTTCGAAAATTGTTACTCCGAATACCTTGTACTTATCGGGTTGTTTCCACCACTTGTTGTACATGGTTGCATCGCCCATCTTGCGATTTGCAATAATCTTGTGCCCGCCTTCACTTGCCAGAATGAGACATTGTTGTAGGCATCGGTTGTCATTGATATTCGGGTTGATTACTGTACGCCTGATGACGAACGGAGTCGGATGTCTGTATCCCACGAATGTCCGTAGTGGGAACATCTCGATGTGGAAACCGATCCACCCATGGTACACGAACCCACTTCCCTCCGTCTCCCGTTCTTCCACGGCATTTCTGTACCACTTCCGATACTCCTCGATCCAATCATCGATGCGTTCTCGGCGAACGATGCGAAGGTGTCCCAATCGATCATCGGTGAGGTTGAGAATCTTGGGATCTCCGTCATGTGTCAACATGAGGTTGTATGCCATGATGGTGACGAAACACTGGTTGTACTCGCGCATACCAGTCATGATGAACTTCTTCACGATCTCATTGAACTCCTCGCTTTCATCGAATACGAGGTTGATCGGTTCCACTTCCTCATCGCCCTTTTCACCCGGTAGTCGAACCCACAGTCTCTTGTCATCATCGTTATTGAGGCGGAAGTCCTTCTTGGTGCGCTTCTCATTCATCCATTCCTTGTACATGTCTCCTCCCACAGTGTGATAGTACGCGAGTGTATATCCCAGAGACAAGTCGATCACATCACTCAAACGCCCCTGTGAGACCTTGCGATCGAAGCGTTCGAATGCCTTATTGCGTCTCATTTCACGCCTCTTCTCCACGGTGTTCAGGTAACCGGGTAGGTGACGTTGTCGCTTCTCACCTAATATGTGCCCATCCCGCTCGTACTCGAGGTACCGCTCGTTCCATGCCTTGCTTGCCACGTAGATGTACTTGTGCTTTCCCGCAGGGTCACTCACTCGTCTGTGCGTCACGCGCCCTTTAGGGGTTACTTGTTTCATCCCGAGTACCTTGTTCGACACATAGGCTCTCGAGTCAGGAATGGTCTGATCGGTGAACCTATCGCCGATCACGTAGTACTTGGCTGCCAATCGCTTCCAAGTTGGTCCACCGATTTTGATTTGTTTTCCGGTCTCAGGGTTGATAGTATAGCCAACGCGATGTGAACTCATTTATATTAGGGTCACAGAGTTTTTAAGTACCCAAAGTGAAATGATGTGAATTAGTTACAATGGGAAAATAGCATGGCCATCCGCGTCGTACTCGAACTAATCAATGTCGACGTACTCGCTATCGCTAACCGAGTCACTGTCAAAGAACATCATGTCAATGTTCGGGTCTTTATCGTACGCCTCGGCTTCTTCTTTTGTCATTTTCACCCATTGTCCTTTCACGCGTCTGTAGTTGTCTCGGATCAACTCATTGAAAGCTGTGCCACCAATAATCATGAAACGATTGTTGGGAGAAAGCATTCTCGATTTGGGAACGTACTTCGTCGTACCCTCAGGCAATGGTTTGTCGTACAAGCGATTCAATTTCTCGTCGTACTTGAATCCACGCTTGAGAAGGTTCCAGAAGCGAACTCCGTTGATTTGAATTTCTCGTCCTGTATTGGGATTCAATGTGTGAGTAGGTCTATTCATTTAAATATTTATATATTTATATTTATCTCTTTTTACCCCAGTTCACGCCTTGATTAAATGAAATACAAGAAAACAGAGAACAACACATGGTCTTCCCTGGTACGCACCTGTGAGGACGAGAATATCGAACTCGCCGATATCATCATCCATACCAAGTATCCGATCAATTCCGAGCGTCTATTCGGCTTCAGTGTTCACACCCTGCAAGCAAATGTGAACTGTGGTTTGATCCTGCACGACTATGATTGCATGGAGATGACGTTGGATGAAACTCGTCCTCCCTTGTTTACCGAGGATGAATGGGAATATCTATTGCCTCAATTGGAATCCAAAGGTCTGCTCGGTGTGCCTCTGAACGTCTTCGGCAGGACGTACTACACCCAACCCCACGTGGTGTCTGTGGAAACTGAGAATTGTGCGGTTTACTTCTTCTCCAACTACTATATACGCGTGGTCTACAAGGTGGCAGATGATGAAGTGCCACCCGAGTTGTCCGATCTGTTCATCGATGATGGCACGTGTCTGAAGGGTGTGTACGTTCGTGCATATCAGCGACAAACGGGGGCAACTGTGTTGCCCCGGGGAGACATCGTCTCCCCCAAAGTAAATAAGTAAATGTAGTACATCTTCAGCAGCAATGAAAACAATTACACGTTCAAGAAGCTCGACAACATGCTCATCAACATGCCAGAGAACAACCGCAAGCATGTCCTCGTGCGTGAGACAATGGATAGCGTTCCTCCGTATTCGTGGGGCAGTGCTTCATGCATCGTGAAAGCGAACGAAGCATTTGTCTTCGAGTACACGCTAGAAGCTACCGAATCATTCAATGGCGAGTGGGGTGGTGATGGTATGCCACCTATGCCGTCCGGATCATACCTGGTGACCACGACTGTCATAACGTATCTTCCCGATGACATGTTCAACGATTGCGACTCAATCGAATCGGTGGTTGAAAAGGGTTATTGAGTGCTAGTCACGTTTGACAATACTCCTATCCTAGACAGGCCATACATCGATACATTGAATAGTCTTGTATCTCATACTGGTTATGCTGTTGTAAATGTTGGTACCTCTCCTGTCCTTCGTACGTATTCGAATCTTCCTATCATGCTTCTCGGTGGTGTGAAGAGCATCACGATCGTTTTCGAACACCTAGGGGACGCTTCATCTGCTTCTTCTGACTCCTCGTAATGGGTCGATGTGATCGTGCTGCCTCTCTCAATACATTGGGTTCCTTTCGACTCTTGGATCGAGTGACAGGCGGTGCTGGTTGCGGTTTGCATTTGCTAGCCAGCAGTTCCCAGTGATAGCACTTTTGGGTGCGATTGTTTCCATCTTTCACTTCGTACATCAATGGCATGATGTGATCGTCAATATCAACCACTTCAACCAAGTCCTGAGACCATTTGATCGTCAATGATCGCTTTTCCAGAATGCGAGGTCTTCGTGTCACTCCAACATAATCACCAACATCGAATTGAGGTGTTGTGTCCTTTGCTGTCATGTTGGATGGTTCTGTATTATCCATGTACAAGATATCGTTGTTGTTAAGCCAAATGTCATTGGGTGTATATCCGATGTCTCTGTTCTTCCTTCCATTATGTCGACGAACTGCACCATCGATCAAGTCGAACCATACACCTTTCCATTGATTGATTGAATGGAATGAAGGAACCATGATGTGTTCCTTGATATCTCGAATTGTTCGTTCGGCTAGTACTGCCTTATTCGTTGAATCCATGTGATACATGGTGATGTCATACTTGTTCAAGATGTTGGTACAAAAGATGGCATTGGTGAACTCGGTACCTCGATCCGAGCAAATATGCTTTGGTGATTCACCATATGTTAGAATGATGTCCTTCATCGCATGAGTGACTTCTGTAGCACTCTTGCTTTTCAGTTTCCGAGTCATCAGATATTTCGAATATCCATCAATCCATACAAGTACATATTTGTATCCACGATTCTTGTAGAATTCGGTACTCTTTTGTGTTCCTAACACTTCCTGTATCGATTTGTGTAGTTTGGAAGAGAAATCGATAAGATCGATGAAGTATATGTTTCGTTTGAATCCATTGATGATCACTCGAGTTGCACCTCTTCGTTTTGTTGGTTTCCATAGTTCCTTGATCTCATTCATGTTCCACACACCTCGATAAATGAATCGCATTATTCAAGGAATGAACAAGTTGTGTCAGAGGAAGAATCACAAACTGGTTATAGACTCGAAATGCATTTTCTCCACTATACACTACTTCAAATAGAACATCACTCGCATTCAACATTGCAATGATCGTTTCGATATCATATGTACCTCGTGAAATCGATAGAGTATGGAGACTGGATCCAAATACACTCATAACTTGTATCCATTGTGGAAATTGAGAATGTAGTATTAATCATGGTGTTCAGAATGGCAATGATTTCAGTCAGTGTAAAATAATCAGGCGAGATCGTTACCTCTTCACCATTGGTATTTGTCACCACATTGATTGAGTCCACAATATTGAACATGACTTGATTGGGTTAGAATAGAACAGTCATGGAAGTGATAAATGGATTTCTGAACTTGTAAGGATTGATTGAATTGAATGAACCATTGATAGGTGAATCTTGTATGAGAATGGAGTAATGCATGGGTAATCTCTATTTTACATGGGATGGGACGCGAGGTGATAAATCGCACGATGTGAATAAGCCTATTTTTCGACCTCATTCTTATGAAGGGCAAAAATACAAGTTGCCCCTGTGAGCAACAAGAAACACTCGTTGCCAGGGATTAGAGGGCGACTTTGATTGGAATCATATTCGCGCTTTCTTCGTCAATTACATACTACTAGCACAACTTCAGTAAGGTATTCAAGATGATAAATAGATAGATATCAATGTCTATCTTCTATATACATATATATATATATATATATCTGAAAAGTAATAGTTTGATTGTTGCCTCCAACAAATCATCAGCCAGATATGTGTCACAGCTTGATATTGGACAACTACTCATTCCCATAGAGTCCATTCTTATGGATTTCAGCTTTATCATCAACAATACTGATATCACTATTAGTGAGTAATTCTATTCATCCTAATGAGTTGGGAACCAAAGCATTTCACTTTCATCAACCAACTCAAACAGCAAGTATTATGTATACTATTGTTATTCATGCTCGTAATAGAACAACATTGTGAATCACTTTGTATCCCTATTGAAGTGGTGTACAATTCGATCCTTCCTTTAAATAGGAGATATTCTGTATTATTTGGCAGGTGGGGGATACTATATGGGTTAGAATAAGGGATAGTATTCTCTGGCAATATAACAATCTCTGATAGGTTCAGAGTGCATCAAAACGACAAAAACTGGACACCAACTATCCAAAAACCTAGAAACAGTGGAATATGAATATATCTCTATTTGTTCGTATAAAATATATTATGTATTCTACATTATTTTCCTCAGTTCTTCAACGACACACCCACCTTTCTCACAAACTCTACTATTCGATTCTACTATATACATATCACATATTATTTATATAAATGATAACCCAAAAACTGCTTATCGCTAGCTTTTCCATTTTCATTCCTATCATCATCTTCTACATACCCTATTTCTTTCTATCCCATCTAGAGTAGATTCCAAATGAATAGAACGAAAAACAAAACGCTTCCACTGGAAACAACACTCTTCGATCTATTCATTCCACAATATCCCATTTCCGCTCATTTCCTTCCACTTCACAGTAAAAACAACTCCCTCCCTATTCGAAATCTATTCTTCCACTCATACCCAATTTCAACACTATTTTCACAATTGCACAATTCCTGTGTATTTTTGAAATCATTTGTTTTACAATAAAAGCTATTAGCTTCGTCTTACTGGGTTTGAATGTATTCAAAATTTGGAATTGGACTTGTATGTCCTGTCTTTTGCTTTGTTTTGGGACTTCTATGTGTTTTTGTGTGTTGTGTTGTGGGAGTGTAAGTATTGTAGCTGGGATGGGTTCTGTCGTCAAGTTGGTGTGTTTGAAGAAGCTAGTGTAGTGTGCGCTATCGTTACTTTGACTAAACTGTGTGTGTGAGATATGCATCGTGAACGCATTCAATACCATAATGGCGGTGGACCCTGGTTCCATTTTTGCTGTGTGGAGTGTGTTCCGAGTGAGGAATTTCTGTACTTCAAACTGTGCAACGTGGCGAACCCATTCATGGCATGTGGGACCGCGGATACATGGAGATAACTTGCAACGTGGGAGGTATCTGGTACAGGCACGACGTTCTTGCCTAGGATAGCTGTTCTGTTTCTCGTATTTTCATTTTCATATTGTGAGGTGGTAGAGTGTGGTAGAGAGAACGGATTTGCGATGAGTGAAAGGGCAAACTATGGGAGCAAGAGCAGTAGGTTTGTAGAAGCGGAGCGTGTGTGGAACTTGGGAGAATGGGACAAGAAGGCGGAGTATGCGAACTGCTGTGGGTACGGTCCTCGCCTCTGATTGATGCGAGCCGAGTGAACTGGAATGGCCAGTGGGAGGAGGCGAGTTCCAAGACGGTGCAGTTGTGCATTTGTGGGTCTGTGGAGCATGGGAAGGTGGAGGTGTGCGTGGTGCGGGCGTGTGGGAAGTGGTGGAATGGAAGAGAGGTGAGGTGCGTGGCGGTGGTGTGCCCCGCGGACGAAGCGGCGGGGTAGCCGGAAGGGCACTTGGGGCAAGTGTTGGATACGAAGTGCGATGTGGACTAGTGGGGCATGATCACGGATGGGTGCAACGCCTATCAGCAGTGGGAATCGATCAATCGATCGATAGGGGACGGGCTCCTGCCAGCCCATCCTGCCGATGCTGCGCTGCGCTGCACTGCGCTGCGTGGCGGGCGATGGGGCGAGGGACGTGGCGCTGTGGACGATGGGAGATGGGAAGCAATCCACGATGTACTGCACGAGCAATGTGGGCGTGGGCGAGGTGATCAACGACCCATTCGAGCCCATGAACATCCACATCGTGTTTGAATTGGCCGAGGCCACGTTCTCCTATCCCACCACCGCGATCTCCATCTCCGACTACACCATTGCCTTCGCCTTCGCCTTCGCCTTCGCCTTCGATGGCTCCTTCCCGCGGTTCTGCGAAGGCACGCACGCTCTACATCAATGCCAACAGGTTGGTGTCCCGAAACGGCCTCCCCTTCCCCGCGGAAACCCTCATCGCGACCTTCTCGACCCGCGCCGGCGTTCGGTTGGCGTTCGGTTGGCGTTCGGTTGGCGTTCGGTTGGCGTTCGGTTGGCGTTCGGTTGTGGCCTGCTCGGATTGTGGAGAGCGCGATTGGTATGAGGGAAGTGGAGTAGGCGCAGCGCAGCGCAGCGTGTCTGTGCAGATGGAGGTTCCCTGGAGCAGTGGCATCTCCGATGAAGCCCCGATGGATGGCCTTGATGGGCAGCAATGTGCAGAGCCAGTTCTTCGAGACGCGCTCCGTGTTGGTGGCGGGCGCCATTGTGAACAGCGTGATGGCCATCAGCTGGCGTGTCCGCAAGGGCGCCTCCTGGTCCGCCTTCGCGTCCTTCTCCGTCTACCGCCCCGTCGTGCTGCCTCCCTGCTTCCCTCCCTCCGCGCCCGTCGTGCTGCTGCCGCCTTCGAAGCCACGCAGGTGCGCTGGGTCTGGTGGTGGTGCGAGCTCTTCGTGCAGGCCTTGGTTGGCTCCCACTCCCAGCTCTTCGCCGCCGACGCGCTCCTCCAAGAGGGCGACGTCCAGCAACCCGAGCTCTCTCTCTCTCTCTCGCTCTCTCTCGATGCGTGCGTGGCCTACTGGGTGCGCGTGGCGCTGTGCTCCGCCGCGTGCTCCATCCTCTCCGAGGCCTCCTCTCCCATCACCCTCGCCGCGTATGTCGTCGCGCCCGGCGCGGTGCAGAACCTCGAGGTGGCCGCGCTCTCCTCGACCTCGCTGCGCGTGCAGTGGGCAGAGCCGGCGGAGCTGGGCGGCGCCAGCATTCGGTACTACGTGGTGCGACGCTCGTGGATGGCGTCGATGGCCGTGATCCGGAGCGAGAGCGAGAGCGAGAGCGAGAGCGAGAGCGAGAGCGAGAGCGAGGTCGCCAGCACGAACTGCTTCCTGGACCTGCAGAGCGTGCAGAGCGTGCAGAGCGTGCAGAGCGTGCAGAGCGTGCAGAGCGTGCAGAGCGTGCAGAGCGTGCAGCACACGCCCATCTATCTGAGCGTGGCCGCGTTCACCGGGTATCTCTCCCGCCAAGAGAAGATCCCCGCGGTTCTGTATGCGGTGTGTGTGGAATCAGGCGGAGGGCATTGAGTGGGACTGTGCGATGGCTGATTACCGGATCCTTCCATGATCTCTGCACCGCCACGTGCGAGCTTCGCGCTCCCGCGACTTCCTCCTTCCTCCTTCCGCCGAACCGTCTGGTTCCCCGCGGGACGCGATGTGTGGGACGTGTTGGAGGGTGGGATCCCCGCGACTTCCTACACGCTGGAGTGCGTCCCGAGCGAAGTGGGCAGTGCCGAGTGGATGGGCAGGCAATTCGGAGTGTCCACGATGGCCACGTCGGAATTCGTTGGGTGTTGGTGGTGGACGGCGAGCCAACCTCCTCGCTCACCGGTTCGCTCTGGGTGTGGGTGTGGGTGTGGGTGTGGGTGTGAGTGAGCAGGAATCTGGTGGGCGATGGGGTGGGGTCCGTGGCTCCCTACGAAGGTGTGCAGAGTCGACCGGGCTCTCTGGATCTCTTCCTGTCCAACTGGGCGCAGAACGCCACCGTGGTCTCCGTCACCCAGCCCCTCCGCCTCCGCCTCCGCCTCCGCCTCCGCTTCCTCTTCGCCTACGACGTGACCGGCGCGCTCATCCGCGCCCACCTCGTCGATCACGCCTGGTGCGTCGTGGGTCGCGATGTTTCCACGTTTCCACGATCCAGACCGATTTGGCAGTTGCTGAGAGAAAGAAAGAGAGAAATGGTTGCGGTGTTTGGTTTGGAAGATGGATGGATGGATGGATGGATGGAATTGTAGAGATGTGGAATGGTTGAAGCGTTGTAGGATTTGAATGAGAATCGAAAATGTGTTTAGGAAGGAAGGAAGGAAAATGTAGATTTAGAGTGTGTAGGGTGTTGGAATGATTTAGAAACATGAACAGAATAATCCAGAACGAGGAACCAAACGACTCTAGTTGATAATAATAATAATAATAATAGGGTGCTGTGAGTTGATAGTTGAAACAAACAAAGAAAGAAAGATAGATAGAAAGTGTATTTAGAGTTGGTTGGTTTAGGATAAGGAAATGATAGAAAATGGAGTGAATGGTTAACGATGTGCGAAGATAGGTTCTTTGTGTGAAAATCACTGGATCAAAACCAATTTCCATTTGATTTACTAGTTTTACTAGTTTTAATTGCTTTCAAACCCAACCAGTCCCAAGTCAAAATGATTTGGCTAGAATCATGGATGGATAGATTGGATTATCGAAATAATAATAATAATAATGATAATAATAATATAGACTATTTAGACAAAGTGGAGTGAACAACCAAATCCTTGCTTCATAACACGATTTCACTATGATATCATAAATATACAACCTATACAGACATAGTAGACAACAAAATGGACTTTTCCATTCTGAGTGTTTCCAAACAATCCTGAAATTATTATTATTATAAATATCTATACCTCCGAACTATTTCAACCACAAAAATGTGAACAAAATGATGCGAAACACAAGTGAGTACTTCACTTGGAAATCTTGGATCCAATGTGTATATGGTAGCACTCTATCATAATTTTTAAATATGAAGAATACTTAGGTGTACGGAAACAAACTGATCTCTCTGTTTTCTTCATAAATTCTTTATATTTGGCTGCAAATTACGAATTCAAAGAGTAGAGGCTAAGGATATGTGATTATAAATAGGTAGAATGCAAGAACTTAAGGGAAGCGAATTTCTCCTGGACGGTTACATAACGCGTGGTGAAGCAAAGAAAATCACTATTGGTGGCTGCAACTATAGCCTCCAATATTATCAAGGCGATCACGAGGATGAATACACGTTGACGAAAGCTGGGAAGGTTTGCCTATTCCAAAATGGCATACTAAAAATGTGTTACGAGGTGGATGCGGACGGGAGCGAAATCGGTGACTTCACGCGATTTGATAAGGGACGCGTCGCATTTGTGCAATCCTATGATGAAATCTGGGATAATCGGAATTTTCATCGTATTATAAACCATGTCCGAGGCGAGCGAATGGAAATCTATTCGCATGCGAGTGATCACCTGATTTATCACGGTGAATTTAATGAGAAGCGAGAACGAGAAGGATGGGGCATCGCGTATGACGATAAAACGGGTGCCATGTTGCTTGAGGGAATCTGGAAGGGGAACAAGCTGGTGGAGATCATCCGCAAGATCGAAGGAGGCATTATGATTGAGTTCAAGCGAAGCGGGAACAACACCATCGCTTCGAATCGAATTCCCCTCTATGTGGGCGAATTCGTTTATGATGAATCGAAAGAATCGTTTCTTCGAAATGGTCGAGGATACTGGATCGATGAAGGAACTCGGATTGCTACTCGCGAAGTGGAATGGAAAGATGGAGTGGAAGTGAGTGGAAGAGATCTCTATGATGGATGGTACACTCGATCCACAACTCCAAAACCCAAACCCAAACCCAAACCCAAACCCAAACCCGCTCCGATGCCTGTGCCTGCTCCTGCTCCTGCTCCTGCTCCTGCTCCTGCTCCTGCTCCTGCTCCAAAACGCAAAGAACCTGCTCCTCTTCGATTCAGCGTCACTGGATCTACAAAATGGACCGATGTGAGTTTGCAAGTGACCGATTTGAAGATTTCATCGAATTGCTGTAACGATTTGAATGCATTGGATCTGAATCGATTCGAGTGGCTACGATCTATCGAAATCGGCGATGAATGTTTTGGATCAGTGAAAACATTCCAAATCGATGGATTGAATCGATTGAAAACTATCAAAATCGGATACAATTCATTTACTCAAGTGAAACAATTTTACTGGTTCAAGTACAACAAAAAGATGGACAAGAAATCGAAATCATTCCACATATTGAATTGTGAATCATTGGAATCCATTCAAATTGGTCGATATAGTTTCAGTTATTTTGCTGGTGACTTTGAATTGAAGAATCTACCACAATTACAATCCATTCGAATTGGTACAATTGGAAGTGATTCACGCAATTTCTATTGTAGTTCCTTTGTGATTCGAGGTATTGATATGATATTGATTATTTGAATGATGCATAGATCTTCCAAATCTACGATCCATTACATTAGGTGATCGTGCATTCTATGATTCCTTATCAACAGTAATTGAAAGTATTGAATGAATTCGAATGAAATGATTGATGTAGATCTTCCGTCATTACAATCCATTCAACTCGGTTGGCGTGCACTTCAAGGAAGATTAAAGGATGATTCTTGTTCATTGGTAATTCGAAGTAATAATGAATTGATTGGTTATGATTTGTTTTGTAGATCTTCCAAATCTAACATCAATAACTTCTGAACGATATAGTTTCGTTAATCCTCGTGTAGTGACATTGGCAAGTATTTCTGAATATTGAATATTGATAGTATTTAGATATTCCAAATCTTCAAAATGTCAATCTACCTAATTCATTCGGGTGTGTTCGATCGAAATCAATTTCGAGTATAGTTTGATTGATTTGATTTGATTCATAGATGTTTCTTCCATTCTCGCTAATCTTGTCCACTAAATCAAGCATTAAATCCATAATTTTGATTTGATTTGTTCAGTGATTCGTCATTGTTTAGGAACATTTCCATTGATTGATTGTTTGATTGTTTGTTTGTTTCAAACCGATTCTTGATCACAATTCATGATTCTATAATTATCAAAATATCAATCCTGCCTGATTATTATGATGTTTTTCTTTACCATTTTAACAATGATACTGAATTATGATTGTTGTTTCAATCAATCAATCAATCATTGTTTTCGATCATTATTATTATCATTATTATAATTACCAATGACCCAATGATCACATATTCAACATTCACAAATGATGAATCCAATCTACCAATATTAATAATAATAATATACAAATGATGGTTTGAATAGGTTTGAACTAGGATTTGTTCAATATTGATAGGAAACTGCTTGCTTAGAATAATCATAATCATAATAATCATAATCATGAATAATAAGATTGGATTTGATAGTGACACAATGGAATGGTTGGAATCGATTGATATTGGATGATTATTCACATTTGTGAATCCATTGTTAAATCGGTAGATAATACAATACAATACAATACAATACAATACAATACAATACAATACAATACAATACAATACAATACAATACAATACAATACAATGATTGATATTGAATTAGGATATTGATTTTGACTTATTGAATAGGAATCGATCATTGTATACATGGAATAGAATAGAATAGAATCCGATTGAATAGCATTGGAAATCATATTGGATTCACCATTCAATCAATTCAACTATCTATCATTTGTTTGTTTGTTTGTTTGTTTATCAATGAGTTACAAAACATGGATTTATCAATTTGATAATAATGGAATCAAATCGGATGTGTTTGATACTTGATAGTTGTAGTTCGTAATAATATCAATCGTGGTTTCACAATTCGATATTTGGATGGAATGTCGTATTCTTCAATATCACACAAACCATTCACTCATTCACTCATTCACTCACTCAATCAATCAATGGATGAAAGATAGCTGATTCAAAATGCAAATGAATGTTGAATATCGTAAAGAATCAATTCATCATTCACACTCAATAATACTGATAAGAATAGAAAGGCTGTTCAATCCATTGATCGATTGAATGATTGATTGATTGAATGAATGGTGTGTATTTGGTTAGTTTTCGATATCCATTCATCATCATTATTATCATTATGATTGTATGATCATCCACATTATTCATCGGTCTATTTCAGCATATTGAATACCATTAGATCACTTTGGTATTGTTGATCATGAATAGAATGATTGGATAGGATCGATCAATCAGAATCAGAATCAGAATCAGATTGATGATGAGTATTCAACCATCAATCCTCATGATTATTATTATTAGTATTATTTGTTTTTGTTTTTGTTTTTGTTCGATTATCAATGATATAGAATGGATCGAATGATTCATTGATAGCGATCTAATCGACTGATAGAATTATACAATTGATTCGATCGAATCCAAATGGAACAATCACTCAAACACATTGTAGTCTCAATGGTTGTTTTGCAATTGAATCGATCGAGATTCATGAAATCGTTATGTTCGATCATTGGTTTAGCAGGAATCTATCATTGTACTGTATTGTCTAACAATACTCTTATTTCTTTCATTCATTCTTTCTTTCTTTCTGCTTATTATCATTATTATTATTGATATCATTCAAATCATTAGATCCCATTCGAACAAGTCAATATGGAATCAGCATTTGATAATCACAATACAATAATGAGACATATTGTGAGAACCATTTGTGTTGTGGTTTGAATATGAGTATTTCGATAATGGCCTTTCTTGGAATCCATTGTTTGATTGTATATCCAATATGCTGTTTGTGATTATACACCGATGAATCCACAAATCACATATTTCGAATGAATCTTGATCGAACGACTTCAATCGAATCGTTTTGACAAGATTCATTGCACTTAATCCAATTGAATCAATAGGAATCGACACAATCCATATTTGTTTGTTGAGATAGTATTAATTTGGATAATACTCAATGATTCATTATTCTTTTGTTTGTTTTTGTTTTGATGTTGCTCATCTATTTTTGATTATTCCATTTTTCATTTGTTGTTGTTGTTGTTGTTTTTCAACTTTTGGAATTCATTGTAGTTCATTTTATTATTTCATTTTCGATTTTGATTTTTAGTTTATTCTTGTTTGTTTTGCTATTCTTTAGTTTTCTTTGTTTCTTATTTTCTTATATTTGTGCATTTTTTTCCTCTTCCTTTTTGTTTTGTTTTGTATGATATGATTCTAATTTGTTTTTAGTTATTCTTTTTTGTATTTTCTTTTTCTTTATTTCCTTTTTTATATTCTGACATTCATCTTATTATTCACTATCCACCAGACAAATTGAATTGTGTCGATTTTTATCTGATTCAATTCTCATAAGGAAATATGTGATTATTTGTTTGGATTGTTCCATGTTTTGTTTTGCTTATTTCTGTTTGTTTTCTGTTTATCATCATCATCATCATTATTATTATTATTATTATATACCCATTTTAACCAATCATCGAATCAATCATGTGCCATCAGTTTGAAACAACAATACAAATTCCACAGATCATTGTAAAATGAACCAGATAGAATTGTTCCAATCATAATCAATCGAAATGTGTTCCTATTAAACGAATCAAATCAAATCAAATTATCAAGCGGAATCGAATGAAACACAATGAATCAAATCAAATCAAATCACCTAACAAGATAAGATAAGCTTAGACTTACCAAATGGAATTGAAATCTATGAAAATTATATGAAATCAATTCCATTCTATTTATCAACTATACTCGAATCGATTTCGATTGAACATACCCCAATGATACAAGTAGATTGACATTTTGAAACAGATTTGGAATATCTATTTACCATCTCTATTCAATATTTAGATCCACTTTCCAATGTCACCAAAACGAGGACAACAGAAACTCCATTATACAGAAGTTAGTGATGTTAGACTTGGAAGATCCAAAGCAAATCATAACTAATCGATTCATTGTTACTTCGAAGTGTCAATGAAGTTGAATCATCATCATCCCATCTTTCTCCCCTACCTTCCAGTATCCGATATCATATGATCATATTGTTTTTCGTTCTTATTCATTCATTCATTCATTTTGTTTTCCTTCATCACTCACTCATTCAATTATTCATTCATAGATTAATGGATCATTGATTGTCATAAAGGAAACACTTGATTCTTTGCTTTCATTGATTCCATTTCTTCTTTTGTTGACAAGAAATATTGTTATCGATTTTGATGGTCTGGAATCAATGAATGAATGGTAGGGGAGAAAGAGAGAAATAGCAATAGCAGCAGCAACATCCACAGCAACAGCAGCAATAATAGTAGTAGTAGTTGTAAGCAATGGACCAAACTATCTATCAAATGATTTAATCAATAATCAGAACCTACAATACGAAATCATTTCAAATCAATCCGATTGATGATTCGTGACAACAATCAATCTTTCCATGGAAACCTACAATCAAATGATCTCCTCTTCATTTATATTTTAATCTGAATCGATTCACATAGATTCATTCAATTATGTGGATTGTTTGAAATTGATATGCATTCTTGGTATTTGTTTGTTTTCACATATCGAGTTTGTTCTTCATTTCGATCATCCCACATAACAATCTAATTGATCTATTATCCAGAATCGATCAGTAAGTATTATTGATTGATTGATTGATTGATTGATCCATGATAATAATAATAATACTCATATTACCAATAATATGACTATTATTATCATGGATTTGGTTCTTTCCTTATTTCTTTATTAAACTACACATATGATTGTTTCAGTATCTCTTTCTATGATGATTACTAGTATTATTATTATTAATCATCAATAGCTATGGATTGTTCTCAGATATTCTTCTTCTTCTTATTCCTTTTACTGTTATTATTCTCATTATTGCTTGTTATTCACATACACATTGTTTGTTCTACATCAATTTGGTATTGATTCGATATCGGACACTGCATTGAGTTCACAATTCATCCATTTGGATTATTACTCATATTATTGTTCGTTCCTATTATGTTGTTGCTGCTCATTACTTCATTTCATTTCATTTCATTTCTGTTCTAGACATTGCTTTTGAACACATAATCTTATTATTATTATTTTCATTGATTTCTATTACTGTTATTATTGTTGCTGTGCCATTTTAACGAATTCATTGTCGTTATTATTGTTATTTGCTTTGTTGTTTGATAGATTCATATTATGAAAGAGTATACAGAATAGGCATCGATTCAATCAATCAATCAATCAATCAATCAATCATGCGTTAAACAGTTCTAAAAGCATGAACAAATGAATGAATGAATGAATGAATGAATGATTGAATCGATGACATTATTGATGCAGAATTACAGTTCATTGGTTGTGATAAAGGTCTTTGTTGTTTTGTGAATCACTCCACAGAGAGAGAATCTTTCGTTCATTCATTGATTCATTCATTGATTAATTCAATGATTTGTTGGTTGATTCAATCATTCAATCAGCCATCCAAACCAAAGTGAATCAAATATGATACTATGAATGAATAGAATAGAATACAATAGATTGAATGAATGGCATCCTTGTTACTGATTTACAGATCATTGGTTGTGAGTAGTGTATTGAGATTGTCAATCAATTCTTAGATAAGATATCATTCATTCATTCATTTATTCATTCATTGATTTGATGGTATAATCATTCAAATATCCCATTGCAATTCACATGATTGGTCCACTTTATACAGATTTAACGATATTTCCTTGTCAACAATCCATCATTCATTCTTATGGTACAAAATATACATAATCACAGTATGCACTCAATTCAAATCGATGTTTGTAGGATTACTCATTCATTCATTCATTCATTTGTTTTCATTTCAGTGTTGAATTGCTGAAATCGAATCGAATCCAACTCCAATATCACAACCAATCACATTCCCATTCATTTCGATTCTCTCTCATTCACTTTTCATTATCATTATCACGTATTACATTCATAATAAATAACTAATACATATCATTGAATGGATTAAGATCTTAAGCAATGAATACTATTTCTTCTTTTCTTTTCTTTTCCTTAGGCCTTTCTTTCATCCATTCATGGTACAAAACATCTCCATGCTATGCAATCTTTGTACATCCAACTCATATTCATTCAATAGATTGTGACCAATTACACAAATGATTCCAGTACTATTCTATTCACATATAGCATACAATCTGTGATAATATCTAGGAATCATTCAGTTCCAACCACTATATACTAATCATTGTGCATTCCAACTAACAATAACGGAATTTACTACAAATTCCAATCATTCATTCATCGATTGGTTATTCCAGTACTAAGTATCAACAGTATTGTTCCTGTTACTCAGAATTAGTTATTTTATGAAAATGGATTTAACAGAATCAAACATTGTGTTAAACCAATGAAATGACAGAATCGTGTTTGTCTGGATTTTGTTTGTTTTGAAGCAAAACTATGCATGATCTATGTAATTCGTTTCAGGATGTGCTAAAACAGATCCCTGTGAAATATCATCATTTCAGCTATTGTTCGTCATAATTTGTGAAAATGACTTCATTTCCATTACTACTTCATACATATGTTATTTTCTACTATTCTATTACATTCTAGTATTGTTGTTGTTTTCATTCATATTGGCCATTTCTGATTATTCCACACTTATCTATCTTATTTTCACAGTATTCTATTCCATGGAGTATACTAATAAGCCAAAATATACAATCAATCACAAATACACATTATTCTATTTTCCCATACAGAATAATGATGATGATGATGATGACAAAACATCAACTATTCACAATCAATACTATTGAGAATAACTAGTGTGAAGACTCTTGCTTGTTAATACTGCTCATTCCTTCTCTCAGCTTAGAACACGAACTAACAACATTATTAGTTGTCACATTTAGAATGTGAATTCATTATAGGCTTTGATACAATTCATATCACACAATATGCACAAAAATGAAACAATACACATTTGTTGTTATTCTATTGCAGATATTCATTTTCCAAGTATTGATTCAAAGTATCTCGAGACTATAGTATACAGATTAGTCATATATCAAAGGAAATACAACAATACTTGTGATAAATGACTGATTCATCCTTCCTATTTCTATTGATGAGTTCATCCATATTTGATACATGTCACATAACAAAAATGATCCTATTTTCACAATAACAAAAGCTTTCGATCAATAATAATATGATTTATCAACTTGTAGCCATCTTAAACCTCATTACTATGGAACAATAGTAGTAAGAGAATGGCACTATTTGTGTGAAACCTGGTGGCAGTTTTCTTTATATGCTATTTTGCACAATGACCACAATTGCGATCCTTTGTCAGTTGTTGTAATCGACCAACCGATTCTGAGTCCTCAACTATCGTTCCTAGGCTGTCTGGTCGACAATCATCGGTCAAGAACCAGGTTTCGTGCTTTCTTACTCCTATTCCTTTCTACTATCAACCTAGTGTCCATTTCTATTGTTGTGCTTGCTGCGTCAGTTATACTTGGATGCATGAAAGCAGTAGACATACCTAGCTAATGTGAATTATTGTTATTTCTCTCGTATTTACATGTTTGTTTACTAATTTGTAATGACCGAAAGCCAATGTGTGTACATTGTCATCACAAATCCATCTATTGTTGTCTATGCAAGTCATAAGTGTCTTTGGTAAAGAGAGAACATGCATTACTCCATTCTCATACAAGATTCACCTATCAATGGTTCATTCGATTCAATCAATCCTTACAAGTTCAGAAATCCATTTATCACTTCCATGACTGTTCTATTCTAACCCAATCAATTCATGTTCAATATTGTGAACTCAATCAATGTGGTGACAAACATCAATGGTGAAGAGGTAACGATCTCGCCTGATTATTTTACACTGAGTAAAATCATTGCCATTCTGAACACCATGATTAATACTACATTCTCAATTTCCACAATGGATACAAGTTATGAGTGTATTTGGATCCAGTCTCCATACTCTATCGATTTCACGAGGTACATATGATATCGAAACGATCATTGCAATGTTGAATGCGAGTGATGCTCTATTTGAAATAGTGTATAGTTGAGAAAATGTATTTCGAATCTATAACCAGTTTGTGATTCTTCCTCTGACACAACTTATTCATTCCTTGAATATAGTGACTCATTTATCGAGGTATGTGGGGAACATGAATGAGATCAAGGAACTATGGAAACCAGCAAAACGAAGAGGTGCCACTCGAATGATCATTAGTGGCTTCAAGAGAAACATATACTTCATCGATTTTATCGATTTCTATTCCAAACAACACAAATCGATACAGAAAGTATTGAGAAGACAAAAGAGTACTGGATTCTACATGAATCGTGGATACAAATATGTCCTTGTATGGATTGATGGATATTCGAAATATCTGATGACACGAAAACTGAAAAGCAAGAGTGCCACAGAAGTCACTCATGCGATGAAGGATATCATTCTAACATATGGTGAATCACCAAAGCATAGTTGCTCGGATCGAGGTACCGAATTCACCAATGCCATCTTTCGTACCAACATCTTGAACAAGTATGATATCACCATGTATCACATGGATTTAGCGAATAAGGCAGTACTAGCCGAACGAACAATTCGAGATATCAAGGAACACATCATGGTTCCTTCATTCCATTCAATCAATGGAAAGGTGTATGGTTTGATTTGATCGATGGTGCAGTTCGTCGACATAATGGAAGGAAGAACAGAGACATCGGATATACACCCAATGACATTTGGCTTAACAACAACAACGATATCTTGTACATGGAGAAAACAAAACCATCCAACATGACAACAAAAAACACAACACCTCAATTCGATGTTGGTGATTATGTTGGAGTGACACGAAGACCTCGCATTCTGGAAAAGCGATCATTGACGAGCAAATGGTCTCAGGACTTGGTTGAAGTTGTTGATATTGACGATCACATCATGCCATTGATGTACGAAGTGAAAGATGTGGAAAGCGATAGCACACAGAAGTGTTATGATTGGGAACTGTTGGCTAGCAAATGTAAACCACAACCAGTATCATCCATCACTCGATCCAAGAGTCGAAAGGAACCCAATGCATTGAGAGAGGCAACAAGATCACATCGACCAATTACGAGCACCCAGAAGATGAAGCAACAACAACCTCATTCAAGTGTTCGAAAACGATCGTGATGCTCTTCACACCTTTCAGACATACGAGAGAAGAGATATTCGTGAATACAGAGATCATATGACTCTCACTTGTCCATTCTATTCCATTTATCAGTTTGGTATGGGAAAGGGGCACAAGATTGTTGAGTATATCGATGAATGGTACATCGAGCAAAGACACCCCATTAATTGAAACACTCGCCTTGTATTCCTTATCCACAACCGATTCGATGGAATCACAATGTTTGAATAGGGCATCATTCTCATTGTAACATGCAATCGATGTGATCGACAGATATAAAGCCGAAGATAATTCGAATTGGCATTGATTATTGAATGGTTGAGTGGATGTGTGTGTATAATTAAACAGTGTGGCATTATTGACTTTCACAAAACACTCAGAAGGTATCGTCCATGAATATTGATGAACACCATCCACTGTTTCACGCACGAGGACATGTTTGCCGTCGTTCTCTGGCATATTGATGAGCATGTTATCGAGCTTCTTGAACGTGTAATTGTTTCCATTGCTGCTGAATATGTACAACATTGATTGATACAATTAACTTTGGTTGATTTCGTTCATAGGGTTTGACATACATACCCTTCAGACACGCGCCATCATCGATGAACAGATCGGACAACTCGGGAGGCACTTCATCATTCACGACCTTGTAGACCACGCGTACATAGTAGTTGGAGAAGAAGTAAACAGCACGATTCTCAGTTTCCACAGACACCACGTAGGGTTGGGTGTAGTACGTCCTGCCGAAGACGTTCAGAGGCACACCGAGCAGACCATAGGATTCCAATTGAGGCAATAGATATTCCCATTCATCCTCGGTAAATATGGGGGGACGAGCTTCGTCCAGGGTCATCTCGATGCAATCGTAGTCGTGCAGGATCAAACCACAGTTCACATTCGATTGCGGAGTGCAAACACTGAAACCGAATAGACGCTCACAATTGATCGGATACTTGGTATGGATAATGATATCGGCGAGTTCGATATTTTCGTCCTCACAAGTGCGTACCAGGGAAGACCATGTGTTGTTCTCTGTTTTCTTGTATTTCATTTTTATCAAGGCATCCAGTGGGGTTAAAAGAGAAAATATTAATATATAAATACATATATGAACAAGCCAACTCACACATTGAATCCCAATACAGGACGAGAAATTCAAATCAACGGAGTTCGATTCTGGAACCTTCTCAGGCGTGGATTCAAGTACAACGAGAAATTGAATCGTTTGTAGGACAAACCATTACCACCAGGTACGATGAAATACGTTCCCAAATCGAGATTGCTCTCTCCTAACAATCATTCCTTGATTATTGGAGAATCTGCCTACTACCAATTTCTCCGTGACAACTCTAGACCACGAGGCGGCAAATGGGTGAAAATGACGAAAGAAGAAGCCAAAGCGTACGATAATGATTCGAATATCAAGAAGATATTCATGGACGACCAGAAAGATGATTCGGACAACTCATCGTCCTATCCAGACGACATCGATGAATTCAAATATGACTAAGATGGAAATGCGATTATCCCATTTGAGGTCTGGTACCTACTAGCTACTTGCCATCTAAGTTTTACTTTAGACTTAAACAATTTGGTTGCCTATATATTAATAAGTATTCATCGCAACGAATATACTATCAACCCGGAGACTGGACGAATAATCAAGATTGGCGCTCATACCTGGAAACGCTTTGCTGCCAAGTACTATCTGATCGATGGGAAGTTCACAGAGTAGCTCATTCCTGATTCACGAGAATATGTGTCAAACAAGGTATGGAATGAGAATACAAGGTCATTGAAAACAGCAAAGAAACCAAAATACGCAACTCCTTGTAAATGAGTTGGTGATCCCAAAGGAGAGTGCAAGAATCTGATTGTGGGAAGCAAAGCATGGAACGAGAGATATCTCGAATATTAATGGAATGGTCATGAATTCGGTTAGAAGAGAAAACAACCATTATTTGAAGCCATGAACACGGTGGAGAAGCGACAAAAAATAACACGTCGCAACAATTTCTTTGCTATGTTCGATCGCAAAGTCGCGGAAAGAAACTTGTCGGATGTGATCGTTTTCTCACTTGAATGTGCACTCACTTTCTATCACACCGCGGATACTAACATATACACAGAATAGATGAATGAGAAGCGAACCAGGAAGGACTTTCGCCTCAAGAACGATGAAGACAAGAGACTATGGGTTCGACTTCTTGATGGAAAGAACGAAGAGGAAGTGGAACCGATGAACCTGATGATGGACGAGACGGGTGAGTTCAATGAGGTAGCGAAGAAGTTCATTCTCAATGGTATGTGTGATTATCCACAGTGTCTCATCACCATCATGGCATACAACCTCATGTGGTCACATGCCGGTGAACTCAAGATACTCAATCTCACCGATGATCAATTGGGACACCTTCGTATCATTCACAAGGATTGTATCGACGAGTGGTTGGAGGATTATCTGAAGTGGTACAAAAATGCAGTGAAAGAGAAAGAGATGGAAGGAAGTGGATTTGTGTACCGTGGTTAGATCGGCTTCCATGTCGAGATGTTCCCACTTCGCTGATTCGTGGGTTACAAACATCATAACACCTTTGATCCTTGGATGCACAGTTGTCAACCCGAATATCAATGACATCCGGTGCCTACAGCGATGTCTCATCCTGACAAGTGATGGCGGACACAAGATCATCATGAATCGCAAGATGGGCGATTCGAGTGGGTACAACATATGGTGGAAATAACCCGACAAGCACATGGTGTTTAGGATGACAATTCACGAAATCGAGGAAGCAATGGACATTTGTGATAACAAGGCATTCGAGCAAAGTGAAGAGAAATTCGCGAGATTGAAAGAATTGAAAGTCTCTTTTAATGTTTTAGAAATCACTCTGTTGCCTGGTTACGCTGACAACTGCAAGGATGAGTATGAGCTATTCACATGTTATCAGGTATACAAGTCAGAGGTGAATGGAACCACCCTCTCTCTTTATATTGTAAATGATACTCGAGGGGAGGGAGAGATAACAAAAATCCCAAGTACTTCTTATACATCAAAGACTTGAGCGATTTCAAACATCGCATCTTTCGTCAGAGTGATGCAAAGAATAGGCATCTTGCAAGAAACGTGGAGTACAGGTTCTGTGACTTCTTTAGATCACAAAGAGCTTTCCGAACCCATGAAGTACAGGCATATCACAAACTGATGGATGATCGTGATCAATACAAGTTGTCGAGTGAAGAAACACGTCTGCGATTCACGAACCAGCAATACGAAATGCCATCACCGGTCGTCGTGTATGTTGACTTCGAGTCAGCCATTGATGACAAGAATAGACACAAACCCATCATGTTGTCCTGTTTGGCCGTATCACACATTTTAACCATTCAGACTCAACTGTGGATCTTCCACTCACCACAGGAGAACGAGAGTGATCTTCGTCCTTTCATGGAGAATCTGATTCAGTTACAAGAAAACGTGAAGTAGTATCTATTCGATGAATTACCCCGTGAGAACACTCCCGAGATTGAAAGAGATTATCAGTCTACGTCTATGTGTCCATTCTGTCGCAAGAAACTTCAGGATAATAAGGTTAAACATAATGCACATGTGGTAGGTGAGTATTCGAATGACACTGAGACCCGTTTCTACGAGGCTGGACAGTACATTGGCACCTGTTGTACCAAATGCAATTTGCAGCTCTCGTTCAACAAGAAGAACTATCGTCTACCCGTCTACTTCCACAATGGATCGCACTATGATTTCACATTCATCATGAAACTCATAGCGGCAATGCCCGGGGACCTTGAAGTCATTCCAACCACTGAGGACAAGGAAATGCAGATCGAGTACAATGGCATTCAATTCAAGGACTCGTTGAAGCTCATCAGTAGTCCACTGCGTTCCATTGTGGCACAGACACTCGGTGGTAACTTGGACCTCTATGTGCACACCAAACAACAACTATGCAAGTACTGTGAGTCTCGAGGCAAGCAATGGAATGACGAATACATCGATCTGTTGACACGGAAAGAACCCATGTTCTACAGTCTCATCAAGTCGTACGAGACGATGAACAATACTGTCATTCCTCCTCGCGAGCAATGCATTGATGATATGAAGGGTGAGATGATGCCACAAGACGAATATGATCATATGGTGAAGCTGTGGAAGACCTTCGATATCAAGACATGGTGTGAATACTACGAATTGTACAATGTACTCGATGTGACTCTCATGGCTGATGTATTCGAGCATTTCCGAAACACCACACTGAATGCATTCGGTGTTGATCCCATGCATTACATCACAGCACCACAAATGGCATATTCGCTCTTCTTGAAAGTCACAATGGAGGGCGATCATAGTGAGAGTAGCCTCATGACCCTCGCAAGGAAATGGGCTCAGTACATCATGCGCATCAACGCGAATGAGGGGCTCACCGAGAAACAACTCGTGAAAGTGTTCTTGAATCGCATGGGTGAGTTCTATGATAGCAAGGGCATTCGATTGATGGAAACAAATGATATCGATGACTTCATGCGATTGTTGAAGAACCTGCGAGGAGGTATCACACAGATAGTGAAACGACATGCCAAGGTTGACATTGACAACAAGGAGCAAGCAACGTCGTCCCAAGGCATCTACTACCTGGACGCCAACAACCTGTACGGTGGAGCCATGCATCGAATGATGCCTTATGAGTTGGTGGGTGTACCTGAGCGACGAGAAGTGATGGAGAAGATCAATCGTGATCCAAATGGGTGGGTACAATCACTCAAGACGTTCGGCAAGTATGGGTTCATCATCGAGTGTGACATCGAGGCACCAGTGGAGCTGCACGACAAGTTCAATGATCTGCCATTCTTCCCCGTACAGAAGGCGGGAATGTACTCCGATGGAATCAAGAAGTACGCAGAGAAGAACGACATTGTGGACAAAGTGAAAGAGGTGAATACACCGAAGCTCATCTGCGATCTTGTACCTCGTCAAAAGTATCTCGTGCATTACTCACTGTTACAACTGGGCATTCAACAGGGATATCGTGTCACACACATTCACCACCTCATTCGATTCAAGCAGGCACCATTCATCTTCGAGTACGTGAACATGCTGAGTGAGAAACGAGCGAAGTCCAAGACCACCGTGGAGAAGAACCTGTACAAACTGTTGGCAAACTCGACCTATGGCAAATTCGTTGAGACTGGGCTGAAACGAATGAAAGTGAAGTTCGCTAACACGTGGAATGAACGTGAGGCAATCATTCAGAAGCATGGGTACGATATGATCGCTGGGACAACCATGTATTCCGAGAATCTCATCGGCATCAAGTTGAACACACCGGTGCGCAGGGTGGAGAAGCCGTTCTTCATCGGGTTCGCCATTCTCGACATGTCCAAACACATCATATACGATTTCTACTACAATGTGCTCAAGAACACATTCGACACCGTGGAGCTGTTGGGACAGGACACGGATTCACTCATCGTGCAGTTGCACGATCGCGCTAACATCGTTTACAAGATGTGTGACATGTACAAATCGTTCGACTTCTCGGAATTGGACAACACGAGCTACTTCTATGGAGAACTCGTGAACTATTACGAGCATGAAGTGGACAAGAGCAAGTTCCCTTCATTGGACTCGTTCCTCAACTTCAACAAGAAGTTGCCTGGTCCGATATTCAAGGACGAGCACAACGGACATCGCATCACGGAGTTCGTGGGACTTAGACCGAAGATGTACTGTTTGGTTGATGAGAAGCATGTGATACACAACGCAGCAAAGGGAGTTCCTCGCAACGTGGTGATCGATGGTGAGAGGATGAGCGTGAAGAACATCGAATTATTCAAACGTGCTCTTGAGGCAGAGATGAAGGGAAATGAAGTCATCGAAGGCAACTTCAAACACATCAATAACCAGGGATTCGATATCACCACCAAGGAACAGACTAAGACTCTTATGACTTGCACGGATGACAAGCGTTGGATCCTGGTCGATAATGTACATAAACTGGCTTTCGGGCATTCCCGATTGGCTGATAAGTGATAATAATCTAACAAGTATTCACTTTGGCCCTCGGCCGATAATTTTGCTGCATTGTTCGTCGTCGATTTTCAGGGAAGGTTAACATTTCGCGACTTATTGGTAATGAAGGGTAGAATAAGAGTTACCCAGAGTAAGCAACGGTGAGTGATGGAAGATGGGGTCTGAAAGATGAATTTGATCGAAAATGGTTGGAAAAAACGGGAAATAGTATTTGCGCAAAACGAGTCTGTTACTAACTACTCTTGGTTTTGTTGGTTTTTTGTAAGGGTACAATATTACGGCCATGTTGTGTGTTGTGCAAACGGCGCCTTTTCCTGATTAATACATAATAAAATACGGAAAGAACATGAATTGAAAGCTAATTGAACTCTACGAATCCTTTGCTTGAATAAGTCATTTTTATATTGATTTCCGCAATAATTATACTTGCATATACAATGTGAATCTCCAAAAGTGTATTTGAACCGTTCTGTTATAAATTAACAGTGAATTAAACTGAGTTTCTCCATTTTGATGGTAGATTAATACTTTTTTTGGTGTACTGATATGTTCAAAAATAGTATATTCTTTTTTATATTACTCTCAAATAGCCAACCTTACTTCAATGAACAAGGCTCAAAAGTTGTCTTGTAAATATGCTTCTGCTCCTGCTCCTGCTCCTCTTAAAATTTTTGCTCCTGCTCCTGCTCCTGCTCCTGCTCCTGCTCCTGCTCCTGCTCCTGCTCCTCTTAAAATAACTGTAACAGAAAATATGAAACTGAGTAAAGTGAGTTTGCAAGTGACGGATTTAATGATTTCATATAATTGCTGTAACGATTTATATACATTAGATCTGAATCGATTCCAATGGCTACGATCGATTGTAATCTGCCAAAAATGTTTTGAATCAGTACAAACATTCGAAATTGATGGATTGCATCGATTGAGAACTCTAAAAATAGAAATGAATTCGTTTACCGAAAAAAAGAATAAGTATGGAAAAGATGAATCGAAATCGTTTCACATATTGAATTGTGAATCACTAGAATCAATTGATATTGGTCAATACTGTTTCAGCGATTTTGCTGGAGACTTTGAATTAAAGAATCTGCCCTCATTACGATCAATCAAAATCGGAAATATTAAAAATCCTCATAGATACGAAGACAATGAAGATATGGAACTTGTACTCTTTTGTGCTTTTAATCAGAATTCTTCTTACAATTTTTATAATAGTTCGTTTGTGGTTCGAAGTAGTTATAGGACTAATTATATTATGATTAGATCTTCCAAATCTTCAATCTATTATACTAGGTAATCAAGTATTCCGTGCTTCCACATTAACGATAATTGAAAGTATTCAACAAGGAAAAGGAAATAGTTGATCTAGATCTTCCATCATTAGAATCCATTCAACTCGGTTGGTTTACACTACAAGGAAGTGATGAAGATTCTTGTTCCTTAATAATGCGAAGTATGAATATGATGATTCGAAATGATTGAATGTAGATCTTCCTAATCTAACATCTATTAGTTCCTCATATTCCAGTTTCCGTGAATATCATTCAGTGACATTGGAAAGTCGTCTTTGTTAGTTCATATTAATGTAAATAGATATTCCTAATGTGCAAAATGTTGACATAAATTCTTCATTCATAAACGTAGAATGCAAATCAATATCGAGTATTATGTGATTAATTCTATTCTATTTTTAGACGTGAATAGCAGGCTAGCTTCTCTTTTCTAGACTGATTTAGATTTCTTGTTGATTTGTGTTTGTTTTTTGTCAATTTATTTTATTCAATATTCACAAAGTCTTTTTGATAATAATAATTCAAGTAATTATTGTTTTATTTTTTGTGATTACTGGTATAAAAATAATCCTTGATGATATGATAATCGATACAAATACTCTTACTATTTACTCGATAGAATGTTATTATCATATAGACTAAATGTGGTGATGCTATCCTGTTTGAAATACCTTTATTGTTTATTCTCATTATTATACTCTATAGTAATTGCTCTAGTATATTCCTATTTCTTGTCGGTAGTAGCTGTATGTTGAGTATTGCCTTCATACAGATACCCTGTCCCTGTTTGATATTTCCTTCCTTGATATTATCAAAACTGCAATTCCTTATTTTCTACAAAATTTGACCTTGATTATTATTATTATTGCAACATCTAACAGAATTTACTAATTACATTTTTCTGACATATCAAATAATAAATACACACGTCCACTGTCGGTCCATGATCATTCTGAACCTCACACTGAAAAGAAGTACTCCCATCAACAATTCTCCCACTATTCCTTTATAAAACAAACAACCAAATTCAATCCAAATCACCAACATATTTCCAATAACGTGATTCTGTGTCACCATAAACATATGGAGCCTTCGCATCAAACACACTAATCCCATCATTATCATGTGTCAGGGACGGAAGAAGCGATTGTTTTATCTTTTTCAACTGATCGATCGGCCAACACTCACGATATCCGATCGATTTTACTTCAGCTTGCTGCGTTTTCTCCTTTTCCAACTCTTTCCGTTCGTGAATCTTATTTAGCACTTCCTTCTTCAACGCGTGGATTCGCTGTACGAATGGAAGCGTTTTCAGCGACATCCCATTAATGTACAAAACATCCAGAAGCAAAAGTCGCAGAATGGGAGGATTTAGCTTCCTACTCTTTGTTTAATTCACTGAAAACTCTACTTTTCGTGCACTATAATCCCATCACAGAGCGTGTGATTGTGTGGATGGTTCTTTGCATCCAAAAATGTCTGTGGAAGAATGCATCGCATGGAGTTAACTCCATTTTCTGTTTTGATCTACTATCAAATCTGTTCTTTGTGAATACCAGTACACCATTTCCGTTCTCGATGAAAAAGAACACACGTTCACCGCGGGGAAGCCACGAACACATGAATTCTCCATCGGAAGGCAAAGTGGAAAGTGGAGAATCGATCTAAAGGCGAGTGGGTTGTGAAATGGGATAAAACTTTCATAGGAAGGCATGGAGAATGCCGTGAAAAAGAGTGGAAACGTTGCATCCAATTCGTGGTATGAACGTTAAAAGAACGCAATTGTGACAATAGATTTGCATTTGGAATGTCTGAACGAATGATAAAAAATAAAAAGAAAAAACTTTTGGATAACGAAAGGAATGAATCGAGTTCATGGATTGTCGCCTTCTTTGTGCGTAATAAATATCTATTTGTGTAATACTCAATAACAATACTGAGCAATGATGAAATAGGGTAAATTGTATATAGTCATGTCCATTATTCCAACTAGTAAAGATGGATTCTTTTGGTGAAATTGGAACAGAAGCTGTAAGATTTTCAACAGCTCTTCTTCTGTCGGAATTGATGAGGTGATGTGCATGTTAATATAGCGAATTCCCCAATCATCAAATTCGCTACATGATATTCTATCATCGAACACTACTCGATATCGCAATAGTAAATATCAGGATCGGCCAAACTTATTATCATCCCGATCTCTTGATTTCGCATGTGCCACTTCTGACAAAGCAGATCCGTATTCCATATGTGACTTCTCTCAACCTGAGATTCATATCTACAGCTTGATCTCAAATATCCAATATAAACATCGATCCAAGAACCTGCTTGCATGCAAATATAAATGAATCTCCAAGAAGTGAAGAACAAGAAGGAGAGGCAATCCACTCCCTTTTTTGATCCTCTGTCCATTGCAATAGTTTCCTACATATTATCCAAACTCCATACACCATTCTTTCCCTCGAATCGTTTCAACATCTCCTCTCTCTCCTGGATCGCCTCCTCCTCTTCTCGATCTCCAAAGGTTCGTTTGTTCTCTTCGCTCATTCAATCTCAACGATTTTGTAAACAAACATGATACAGGCAGAGTACATTTTACTACTTATCACTAAGAATGCTGCTAGGAAACGGCGAATGGGAAACCGACCTCACAAAACTGTGTATACCACCTCCAAGCGATCCAGAGAGAGCGGAAGAACGCAAAGCGGAGGAAGAGTGTGAAGATGGTAATCCCACTTTCAATCCTTCGTAATCGGAAAACATATCCTGCATGGGCACAGCCTCCACTTCCTCCTCTCCATTTTCCGATGAACTTTCTCTCTCGGACTCCTCGGTCTGCATGGGTACAGGTTCCGAAACCTACGAATCAAACAAGCAGCCAATCATTTTACGCCATCAAATTCCCGCCAATTTTCGTCATCCCATTTTATGTCATCGAACAGCTGGAACACAAACTTCCGACAGCCTCTCGGGAATAGAGAGATCGAAAACATGTGGTGAATGCACAGAAGACACACTACAAGTGAAATGGCGAATAATTAGGTACAGGGACTTCTGAAGAGTGCAGGCTTCTTGCGTTTCATGTCCTCGATCTGTAAATGGGCGTTGTAACTATACACGGTGGAATTGAGAAGGGCTTCACATAAAATAGAAAAGAAGCGTAGTACCGATCTTCTGTGTAAGGTCAATGATATCCTTATGCTGCGAGATATCGCCAATCACAATATCCGAGGGACAACTTTGTGATCGTGAGTAATGATGTGTGTTGTCATCGATATTCATATGATAATTGGAAACTCCATGCGAATCCAACGAATTGGCTCCCGAGGTGTGTGTGAATCGACTTCCCAGCGAGGAAGCGATGGAGTTCTCTGTGAAAAGTGTGTTTCCTGCGTCTGCGTACCAATTGGAAACCGAGCGACGCGGAATGGGGCTGGTGATGGAGGGCATTCCAACCGAGCTCTTCCTGTGCTTATGAGTGGATTTGGTGGGTAGGAAGTGGCTGCAATAGGGCAATGCCCAGTCGTCGGGACTCACGATATTGCTAAAGAAGTGCTCATAATCGCGGGGGAGACAGATCGTGTTTTGATTGGCCGCTCCGCAGACCCAGTTGGCTTTGTGGATGAGCGGGTGGAGCTCGGGATTGCGAGCGAGGAAGGATAAAACGAGGATGCAGCTGCCTCGGAAAGAGAGAAACGGATCCATTTCGGCCATGCGGATCACGCTCTCTACGAAGTTGAGACTGGCCTTTTCTTGGATGAACGCGCAGCCGTGGGGCTGGACGGCGATGTGGGCGAGGCACCAGAGCGCGGCGGTGCGGTCCTTGAGATCGTCGCCGGTGGGAGTGACGGTGAGCAAGATGTTGGCGAGACTGATGAATATGATGTGGCTGCTGAGGAACTTGCGGCCTTCCTCGGTGGGGAATAAGGCGCCGAATATGTGCGGAGGGACCGTGAAAGGAGCGGGTCTGAGCGTGAGAGGGAGAGAAGCAAGCAAGCAAGGAAGTACTTGTGAGGAATGAGGTCGAGAATGATGTTGACACTGTCGAGATTGAGCGGACGACCCATGGCAATGTCGGACGCCTTGAAATCGCTCTCGGAGGTAACGAAGTTCCAGACGCAAGGACTGTCTAGCGATGAGAGGAGGGGGAGAGAACGACCCTTCACCGCATAGCGGAAGGCTGCGTTGGTCTTCTCGCTGCTGTTGAACATTTTGAGCTGCGACACGATCTCGTCATAGGCAGCGCTGAACACATCCACACACCCATTGTGCAGTTTGTAGTCGATAATCCGCTCCTACATCCCACATCCATCCAATCGCTCACGATCCGAATCGGATCTGAATGTCCCTCGTTCGAAATCTCGCGCCTCTCATCGCGCTCGTTCTTCTGCGCTGTCTGCTTGAAAACATCGAACGACGTGATGGGGTTGATTCGATCCGTGGACGTTCGGATGCCACAGCAATAGGGATTCTGCACGATCACATCGGCTCCGATATAAAGATGGGCTCGAACCGTCGATTTCGACGGAACTCGAATGGAACGCGGCTCGTGATTGTCAGGATCGAGGATCACTCCGCGAATGGAGATCTCATCGCGGTTATAGAAGGGGTTTTCGGGGGAGGAGGCGGTGATATCGACGTCCGTATAAACATCGTACACACGCGTGCTGTCCTGCGATTCGATTTCGATCTGCGCGTGGAATCAATGCAGCGAACCCACCTCGATGCGCCATGGAATGTGCTTCAGCCACTCCAGGCGACGGTCGCCGTCTTTTAAGTAGCTGAATACGATGTGGGTGGGCGGCTGAATCTTGAGCGGCTTGACTTGGAGCGTGGAGTTTTCGAGGACAACGGTCTGGTCGAGAATTGTGTCGGGCGGCTGAATGATTCGGATGGCCAGTCCGTCCTCTAGATCCGAAGTGTAGTTGTAGATGTTCGCCTAGAAGGAATCGAAGGGAGACAGGGGAAATACCACGAAATCCTTGAACTCCTGATCGAGGTAATTGGAGTTGTTCTTAAACAGCGCAAATCCCTCGTTGGTGGACATAATGCGGTAGATCAAACCGCGCGCACTGTCCAGTCGCGTGAGAGGCGGAACCAGATGCGGGTTGCTCACGAAGTGCTTCACCACGATGTTCAAATTGAGCGGCTTCTTGGTGTTCTGGTAGAGAATGTCGGTGACCATTTCGGTCACCTTGGAATCAACGCTGATCTGCGAAACCAGACGAGGAAACGCCCATTCGAGGAAGGTTCGCTCGTCCTTCTGCTCCTTCAGCACGCTCTTTAACCGCGACAAACACGCCAGTTTCATGGTTTGGTTTCCGTTCTGGAGGAAGAGCGCGAAGTGCTCTCTGGCTTTGGTTCCTTCGTGAGCGATATCGATCGTGTCGATGAGCAGCCAAAGCAGCAGCAGGTTGGAGTTACTGTAGTTCTCCTGCCTGGCGATCTTCTCGATCACAGCCCAGAGACTATCGTGCGGCACGAGCGTGTTCATTCGATTCGAATACCACAGCCGAATGCAGATGATCGCGTAGAAGTACGCCTGGATGAGAGGCGAGAGAGAGAGAGATACGTTGGTGTGTTTGAGGCTGTTCGGGAAGAAAAGTCCGCTGTGGTGGTGCTTCTTGAAGTCTTCCAGCTGCGCGATGAACTGGTCGACAAACATGCGGAAAAAACGGCCTTTGCGAAGCTGCCCGAACTGCGAACTCTCCGAAACGATGAGCAGAGCGAACCACAGCGCGATGCAGGTCGCATAGAAAGCAGATTGCGACTAAAGATTAGAAAGAGAGACAGAGAGGGAAAGAGTACGTTGATGGGTTGGTTGATGAGACATTCGTCACTGCTCCACTCTGAAAAAACGGCATTGAGACGAGGCAGTAAGGGACTGAGCTTGATGGTGCATTTGGGATTGGAGACGGCGATGATGAGACAATCCTGCAGAAGAGACCAGTTCCAAGCGCAATAGGGCTTCAGCATGTCTTTCTATAGGAGGAATGAGGAGGAAGCAGAGAATGCGTACTTCTAATTGTTTGACGAGATTGTTGAAATAGTCCGGATTGCAATTCACTTGCTCGTACGAACTCGAAACGAATTGCTGGAAGGGAATGCCCTGATTGCAGACGAAATCGATGATGTTGAACGAATTCGACTTGTTCGAAACATCGCAAATGCAGTCCAGCACGCAATGAAACAGCGAGAACTCCGAGAAAATATCGGTCAGCGAGGACGTAATGAAGGTCTCGCTCTCCTGAATCGGATACAGATAGGTGCTGGTCGATCCAATATCCGCAAAACACTCACGCGATCGAGCCTTCCACTTCAACTCCTCCTCCGAATCTTTATCCGCATTCTGGAAACTGAGAGTGGACTGCTGCACTGTTTTCACGGTCGTCACATCGCTCATACACGCGAACACAGACGATAAATGAATCAAATTGCGAAGCAGACTCTTGCAGAGGAAGGAAACTTCCGGGTTGCTGACCACCATCAAATTGGATAGGATTTCGGGTAGCTTGCTGTTGACCAAGATCCACACAATGAAAGAGAGATAGGTGGCGAGGAGATTGGTTTGGGGAATGCTATTCAAGCATCGCTCACTCGAAATCGACGAAATGAACATCGAGCAATTGTTCCAATAAATATTGTTCTGCGAGATCCGGCCTTCCTCTTCGAGATAATTCGGTGTGGGCACACCGATCACTGTGAATAACACCGAGAGCATCTCCTTCGCGATCTCTGGCTCTTCTTCTCCGTGCGTATTAAGGATATTGATATAGGAATTCAACCCGCTAAGATCGCCGCTGAAGATGAAAATGCCAGTCCAGGTTCGGAGAATCGTGAGGAGAGCGACATTGCAAATGTATCGAGAGGTTTGGAGCTCGTCTTGCTTGTCCTCTGCGACTGATTTGGATTCGATGAGGAGCGGATCGATGATGATTTGGAGATCCAGAATGGTTTTCTTCTGTCGGAAGTATGGGATGTTCAGATAATAAAGACACGCGAGGATCGAAGACTGCAGTAAGGAGTAGTTGAGCGTCTCCACACAACCATTCAGAAGAACTTGCACGCCATCGCAGAAGATCACGCGCTGGGGAACGTGGATGAGGAGAGTGAGCACGAGCTTGAGGCAGGCGGTGCGAAGCGAGTCGGTTTTGTCGTTGGCGATACAGAGAATGGAGAGGATAATCGATCGAGGAATGAGCTCTGTGAACTTCTATGGAGAGAAAAAAGGGGGAAGGGGAAACGTGGATGAGGTGCGTGACGAGCGCGAGAGCGATTTCGCGTTCGTAGTGAAGCTTGTCGGAGCGCTCAAGCGACATTATGATGAAAATGTTGAGCTTGTATTTGAGCATGCGCTCCGTGATTTCTTTGTTCACACAGAGATATTTCATGAGACGCAGACCTGCGCAATGGACATAGGTGTTGTTAATCACCATCATCTTGCGAATGGTGGAGAACTGCTGCTCCAAATCCATCTTATGAACCAGCTGAAGGTCCGACTTGAACTTCTAGAAATAGAGAGAAACGCATTCGATCCTACCGACACCATTTCGTTCGAGATTTCCACGATGCGGTCGAGGCTTCCATTGGACACCGCATCCAACAAGTCTTTCTGACTCTACCCTTAATTCCACGTTTCCACTTTTACATCTTTCACAATAGACTCTTTTCCAAATCGACCCACACGTCGCAATCGCTTCGACTGATCGTGTTCTTCGTCGGTAAACTGGCTCAGTTTCTCGTCTTCGTCCATATCCGTTAAGGGGAGTTCCGAATCCAGATCTAATCCCCTCACATCCTCATCGATCTCCCCGATATCCTCCAAAATCCCTGTTGGCATCGTGTCCATGTGTTTCACCATCAACGGATCGAACACGCGCGATTTTCGGGGAGAATCAATCTCGAAATCCGTGTTCACTAGCGACAGCGAGAGTCGATTCATTCGTCTCTGTCTCGGAGAGAGCATCGCCCCAATCTCCTCCAAAGGATCTTCTTTTGGCGGTTCTTTTTCTTCGTTTCCAGGCTCGGTCGGTATCGTCGGTGTAGGCAGTTTCTTTACATCTTTCGGACTCACTTCTTCTTCTTCTTCTTCTTTTTCTTCTCCTACTCCTGTTTCTCCTTTTTCTCCTTTTTCTCCTTCCGACATCGAAGTCGAAGTCGGAATCGGAGTCGGAATCGGAATCGTCGGAGTTTTCGGTGACGTCCGGTTCGACAAATCCTCGCGCGCCTGCGCCAACTCCAATGCGAACACCACTGGAGAATGGTCACGTGATGAATGATAGGAGACGCGGTCCTCCCCCTTCCCTTCCTCTGCCTCCACGTCTTCGCTCTCCGGACGCGGCGACAGCACTCGCTCATCAAATCCGCGTTTGGGAGTCTGCGGACTCGTGGTGAAAGGTCGAGTTTCGGAGGGAGGAGGCGTGGAGTTGGGGGAGTAAAGCAATGGCATGGAGTGATCGGATTGAGGAGAACGAGAGCGAGAGGGCGAGCTGGGGAGAGAAGAGGTCCTGTGGACTCCGCTGGCTGTGGATTGGGAGGCTAGCGGGGAGGTGGAGGAAGGGCCCAAAGCGGGAGAGGAAGGAGAGGAAGCGGAGGTCGACGAGGGAGCAGAGGTCGGGATAGAAGGAGTGGATGGAACGGAGGAAGCCGACGAAAGGGGAGGAGGAGACGAGGGGGGAGGAGTAGAAGACTCGGTCGTGATTTTCTTTGTGGAAAGCTCGAGCGATTCAAGAGGAGGCGTGGTTTCTTCGATGGGTGATAGTTTCTTTATCGGGGTTTGTTTGGATTGAATCACCACTTCTGTACTGCACTCCGCCGCGGAGGCACTTCCCATGGAGCTGGAACTTGCATCACTCTCGGAGGACGTGGAAGCACTCAGGTCCATGTGTCCCTCGTAGGGAATCGGCATGGATTGCGCTCGCAGCGGACGACCCAGATCCGACTTTGCACCGGGGACACCCGCATGTAGGTTAAAAGATCCCGATGGTAAACGACGCACTGGGGAAACTCTTCCAGTTCGAAATTGAGGATCTGGAATCGAACTGCTTCCACCCCTTGTTGCATTATTTAGAATGCTTTCCATGTTGATGGTTGTCAGCTTTGTCGGTCCCTTTCCTCGCGGCTCGCTTTTGGTTGTCAGTTTCTTTACAACTTGCTCTGAATAATCGAGAATATTCATTCCTCTGCCTATTCCAGTTATATCATATCCTTCATCTTGCGTATCACTGTCACTATCACTTGATTCCTCATCTCCGGGCAAAGGAGGAGGGGGAGGGATAAAGAACTCCACAAACATTCTCTTTTCGTTTCCTGGCATTTTTGACCGTTTGGAATGTTGGATTGGGGACCGCTGTGATGTTTGTTCAGACGCGTTCTTTGTACTGCTATCACTCGGTAACGGCTGCATAGTTAGGGTACAATTTAGATTTCAAAGTTACAAAATGATAGATACAATCCAAGCAGAATAATGTGAATTCTTGGGATCCCTAGATTTCTATTGTGTGCTCTCCTCCAGAGGTGTATGATATTTGAAACGCAAACGAAAGGAGATTCGCAGGAGTGTAAAATTCTGGTGGATATTACATAAGCAAGTACGATGTCAAACAAAATCATATATCTGTACAACCTTTACACGGCACATACTTGTTCATATAAAAATCGATCCTAACAGCGTCATATCACTCTTTGTTCACACCCTCACACATGGAGAACTTTTTTCGAAAGAAAAGTGTCAAACGAAAGAAGAAATCTGTTATAGTATCGGATGTGAGTGAAAGTGATGAACAAGAAGAGATTCTTCAGAATCGAGTAGAAGAGGATCCTATAGTTTCCGATGAAGAGCCTACGAGATGTGATATTCGAAATTATAAAAAGAAAGGTAATCCTACTAGTTTCTGCTAAAATCCTTAGCGCCTTCAGTAATGCGATTTCCATTTATCGAGTGGAAACTGAGGCGGGATTGGCAGAAGAAGCACAGAGAATGGATCCTGACTCGATACTTTTCAAGTTTCAAACGCAGCTCTCTTGCGATTAATACTTCGTTTCAGCTTCCAAGCACCGAGAGAAATGCGATGGCGCGCATTGTAAACACGCGAACGAGTGACATGGAGTTTTCTCCATCGTCAGACTATCTAGCGGTCGCTTCGAACTGCATTAAGGGGGGATACATTTCGGTCGTGAAAACTGCGGATTTCGACACGCAGGATTCTCTTCTGTATTCCTTCTTTAACACAGAGCGAACGCAATCCACGCAAGCCTATTTCAAAGTATTTTCGTTCCCATGTTTGGATTTTCCTCGTAGGAACCCATCCTATCATGTCACTGGATCAATTCTTCTGAGATTCTCCTCGTGCGAAGATCCTGCCGTGAATTGAGCGTGTTTGATTCGAATGCGATCCAGTCGAGGAGGCTCGCCTCGCTTCCGTCCTTTCTGGACCAAGTGCTTCCTACCCATCTGAATGGCTGCTTTGTTGTATCGTTAGGCGACGGCCAAATCAAAATGATCGATTGCCGCGAATCGCAGCGTTTTTCTTCCTCCTGGACCACGGATTTCTCCAGGAAAAAGAGCGTTTGCCCTCCCTTCGACTCTTCACTAGGTCAAACGAATCATGCTGGATCCGGAAAAGCCGAACGAGCTGCTCGTAGCCTTCCAGTCTGCATCTTCTTCTTCTTCTTCTTCGCTCCTCTCCATGGAAGTCATCGATATTCGGAACACACGCTTTTCCTCCATTACCGGAAAGCAGTCTCCGAGCTTCCTTTCGTCCTGTACCCTCCCATCCCCTATCCACGCTTCCCCCATCTCCATGCAGCCATTCTTCTCGGCTGTTTCTCCTCTCTCTTTGCTCTTCACTCGTAGAATGACGTGCTCTCCACTCTCTCGGACGGATCCATCGCTGTGTTCGATCGCTATTCCGGGTCGGTTCGGCTCTTCTCTGATGAGCTCTGCAGCGAGCCCGAATACACGTGGGATGGCATTATTTCGCGCCCATTCCGACCCTGCTTCCTAAGCGATTTGCTCTGGGTGCCTTCGATCGTGCGGCGAACGCAAAGCATTCCGATCTTCGACTTCCAATCGCTTTCTGGGATCGAAGAGAGAGGCGCGCCTCGCTTGTTGCGAGGCCCCTGCGCGGAAGATGTCTATGGGTGTGCGTTTAGTGGTGAGGTGTGGAATAAAATCGTTGTTTCTTCGCAAGGAAACACAGTGGAACATCGTCTTTTAATATACGTATAGTGGGGAACATACAACATGCGTGTTTGATCAATAAAGTCAATTAAGCAAAAGAGAGTGGCGAGGCGCTACTCTTTATCAAGTGAGGAGGTATAGGCTACGTTTCACACACCCAAATCGCACCTACCGAACCACTCTCACTTTCACTATCGTCGTAACAGCGACTCTTCATAGCAAAATACACTAGAGGGTGACGCAAGCCCAAAACTGCTCGTACTGTCATCAGTAAAGCCATGTCCTTCTTTTAAAAAAACGGGTCTTCTAACATTCCTAAACTAAATGCAGGTAAAGGAGCAAACTCGTTCTTAATAGGAATGTCTTGACTATGGCGGCGAGATCGATAAACGTAATTATCCTTTTTGGAACGTGTTTTAACATCCTCTGTATCATCTACACCAGGCGATGGAATTTGCTAGAGGGTTAGAAACACACTTCCTTCCTTACCAAATGATAACTTTCTAAGCGCAAGAAAAGGGCCTCTTTACTTCGGTCAAGCATTTTTTCCGGCTAGGGGATAAAACAGCCACACCCAATTCTTACAGAAGCAGGTCTTCCAAAGAGAGACTTATTCTCCTTCAAATTTTGAGAATCATGTTTCTCAGTGTCCATTCACAAAGCTTCTAAATAAAAAAAACCACAAAGCTGTATGAAGTATTTTCTTTTAATATACAAAAGAAGTTTCCAGGAAAAATCCTATGATAATGAAATTCTTCGGTTTATTGAATACAATTCCTTATTTTTTGGATTTATAGGCGGTAATGGGCATGGGTAATCATCGCTAACGACAAAGGAGGATGTAAACAATTTTAAACCTTCGAGACAACGAGTTGTGCGGGAACCACGATTATTTGCCGAATTTGGTGACATTGTTAAGGAGCTCTGTCGGTAACATCGTATTATTCTCAGAAAAAAGTTGACTGGAAAGTTGGCTCGAATAATAATCATCAGATAATAGATTTTCTATATACTAGAGTGTACCCTTTGTAGGAAATCTCTCTTGTTTCTATCTCATGCTCCAGAATATTCTCAATTGTTTTTTGATATTGTTTCATTCAATCACAAAATGGATGATGTTTGCAAACAGTTAGAAGAGGCAATTATCTATGCCTATGACACTGATTCCCCAAGCAGCTCACAGGAACGGAGAAATGCTGCAATTTCCTTGATTAACGATATGAGAGCGAACCCATCGAGCTGGAAAATTGCAATTTCAACCTTCCTTTCGTCGAAAAACGTAGGAGATCGTTTTTGGGACAACCTGTAGTTTCGAGTGATGTTCACGAGCATTGACTTGGTTGTTTCATTCATTCGTGATGGTTCCTATGTGATGTTGGCCACTGAGGAGAAAGAGTATATCCACAATAGTCTCCTAGATTGGCTGTGTAAGAAGTCACCTGATGAGGTGTCCGCCATTCCCCCTTACCTCAAGATTAAGTATAGCGTTTTGGTGGCGCTCTTAATCAAGATGGATTATCCATCCTTTTGGCCGAACGTGTTTGAAGTCCGATGATTGTGCCAGGAATGACTCGTAGACGCTGCTGTCGATTCGGACGCTCTCTCCATCCCACTTATATATGTACCTCAAAATCATATTCTACGTGGACGAGGAAATCGTCCAAGGAGCCGGAGGTACGCGGGCTCCCACCGACCGAGCGAATCTCGAAGCGGGAACCCGCGTCAAGGACACGCTCCGCGACAACTGCATCGGAACACTATTCCAGTCGTGGTAAGCGCCCTCGATGTGTTGAGATGACCCGTAGGATCGAGGTGTTACAGCAGTACAGTTCTCAGCACGACACGCTGAGCGAAGAGTTGTGCAACGTGTGTCTGGAGATCCTCTCCGAATACTCGGATTGGATCGACATCTCGTTCATGGTGAACCCCGTCACTCTCCAGACGCTCTTCACGCTGGTGGAGTCGCCGGTGTACGTGGAGAAGACGCTGCTGACGTTCGAAGAGCTGATCGGAAAGGGCATGAACGCTCTGGACAAGATTTCGTTGATCCGCTCGCTGACTATCAATATCCTGTTTGTGTGGTTGGTTGTGTATTTGTTTGATTGATTGGTTGTGTTTTTGTTTGGTTGGTTGTCTGTGTATTTGTTTGATTGATTGGTTGTGTATTTGTTTGGTTGATTGGTTGTGTATTTGTTTGATTGATTGGTTGTGTATTTGTTTGATTGATTGGTTGTGTATTTGTTTGGTTGGTTGTCTGTGTATTTGTTTGATTGATTGATTGGTTGGTTGGTTGTGTGCTTGGTTGTCTGTGTGGTTATGTGCTTATTTGTTCATTGATTGAATGATTGATTGCTTTTGAATAACTGATTGATTGATTGATCATCTGCGTGATCACTGTGCTCCAAAGCGAGGTTCCTTCATTCCACCCGATCTCCTAAACCATCTCGTGACCTCCGAACAATACTCCGCCGATCAGGACGTGATGATGCAGATCATCGACGTCCTCGCTGCGGTCGTCAAGGAAGAAATCGAAGCCTTAAAGCAGTGCTGCGGGAACGTGCCCATTGAATCAGCGCATGACGCAAAGGCCGACGCGGTCGCGAACGTCCAGCACGATTTCCGCGTGATTTTCTCGTTCCTCCCCACGCTGCTGCACCAGGAATACATCAATCCGATCTTCACAATCCCCGACATCCTCCAGTGTCTCGTCCAGCAGCTGCAGCGCGAGGAAGCCATCGCGGAAGCCACGCCGCCGATCGGCGTCAAGCACGTTCTCTCCATGCTTCTGGACGGGTTTTTCGCTCAGATCCGGTAGCAACGCGACGCGCAGTCGATTCTTTGTAGCCTCCCCGAGGATTATGCGTTCGATCCGGACAGCGGAATCGACACGGACGCGAATCTCTATCGCAGTGCGATGAAGAAAGCGATCGTGGGCGTGATCAAACTCTTCCCGGACGGCTATCTCGACTTTGTTCAGCACTTATTCGCGACGGTGACGCCGATCGATCGGTTCGCCGTGTCGGATTGGCGCGACGCGGAAGCCGTGTTGACGCTTCTTTTCTATTTCGGCGACGGCTGCAACGTCAATCTGGGAACCAACCCGCATCGAAACCGCTTCATTTCGATCCTCGTCGATCTCTTCAGCTCCGAAATCATCGTCAAACACTACCATTTCTCGATTCTCCTCGTCGCCATGGACATCATCTCTCGCTATCTCCCTCTCCTCGCTCCTCTCGAGTCCATTCGCTATCAGCTTCTCACCATTTTCATCACCGGACTCAACAGCAATCGCGAGCGATCTCGTGACCGCGCCGTCTCCTCATTGGCTCGTTTCGTCGCGTCCATCAAAGAAGGCATCATTCCCTACCAGCAGGGCATTCTCGATGCCGTGCAGGTGCGATCGGGGTTGGAATCTGACGAATAGAACATGATCGTCATCCCCACAGCCGACGATTTGGCGCGCGTTGGCGGCAATGCCACCTTCTTCGAAGCCAATTACCCGCTTTTCCTGATCACGTCCACCATTATTTCCGGACCCTGGAACGCCCAGAGCGATCTCGTCGCCTTCTATCATGTACTTCCACGTTTCCACGATTGGCTGACGTGTAGTCGGTGTTTTCGCTGCTGGCGTCGAACATCCAAACCGCACAGCAGCAGCTTCAAGGCACCGCCTTCGATCACTATCACCGTTTCTTTTCTCTCCCTTTCCGCGATTCTAGGGCTCGTAATCGCGGTGAACCTCGGCTGTCTCTGCTCGCTTCTCCGCGGGATCACGCAGAACTCCTCGCCAGACTGTTTCCGCGGGGAAATGACGGAGGAAGTGCTTCGCTTGCTGGAGTTGTACGTGTCGCTTCTGCCGCAGACGTCCTCGCCAGACTCCGACTATTTCAACAGCCAAATGGACCAATTGCTGCACCGTCTTGTGCTCCACCTGCGTTCTGACATGTTCCTTGATTGTGTTTCTGTGTCTCACGCGCAGTCTGTCGTGCATCCCGCGGCTCTGCTCGCTTTTCGCGCAGCTGCAGTCGTACAAAGCGCTGGCGAACTGCCTCGACCTGCTCTCCCAAGTCTTCGCCCTCAACAAGGAGCAAGCCGTCCCCGTGATCGACCAGATCCTCTCCTCCGTCACGCAGCACGTCTTCGCCGACCTTCCCGGCGACGAAGAAATCATCGGTATTTCTGGAATTCCGCAATAACGCCCAGGCAAGAAGGAAGACACGGTCAATAAGTTCTACGGCTTTTTAGACACGGTCATTTCCAACGCGCCCGAAGTGCTTCTCTCCGCAGCCAACGCTCCCTTCTTCGCGCAGTACCTCCGTCTGCTGCGCGACGGCATCGCTGCGGGCTCGTCGATGCTGGTGGCGAAGACGTGCCTCGCCTGCTTCCGAAAACTCTGCGAAAAATGCCTGGATCCCGCGGTGCAGGTCCCCGAAGAGGTCGAATTCGATCGAATTGTCGAGTGTAGTGCCGGTCGGTGCTGCGCGAGGTGCTGCTGAGCGAGGTGGTTCCGGTGGCGTTCACGCTTCATCAGTGTCCCGCGTTTAAAATGGCGGATCCGCAGGCGAATACCGCGATTAATGAGATCGGTTTGCTGTTGTTTCATACGGTGAAGAAGAACGCGGATATTTCGACGTAGGAGATGAGGCGGAAGGGCGAGGAATAGATGGTTTTTCGATGTGTTTTTAACGAAAAATGGATGCTCGCAGGAGATGATCATGTCTTTTAGGAACCTGCTCGAGAAGAAGAGGGCCGACGAGCTGTGCTCCTATTTGCGTTCTTTCTTTCGACAACTATGCAGCTCGTAGTTTTAGTTCGATTGTTTGTTGGACACGTGCGGAAAGCGGTGGGATCCCACCGATTGACATTTTCTCCTTGTTACTGGTGGTTGATGTATTCCAGATCAGCGGTGGGGAGCAAGTCATTATACATTCAGCAAGAAGTGGAGCAATTTAAGGAGAAAGGCTTCGACGCGCCACAGTATCACGATTTCAGTACTCCCGACAGTTTGAAGCAGTACACAGATGAAGAATTAAGCAAATTATTTGGTAAGACATCGTACGCTTGTATTGAATTCAGGCTCGAGCCACGTGCATTATCGATGGGTGCAATACGGCGGAAGTCTCGAATTGATGAGTTTTTCAAAGAATGAACCACTTTTTCGATATGGTTGTTTCCAGGGAGAAGTTTGTGATGGATAGGTTCGATCGACCCGACAAAGCCTATTTCAGATGTAATTTCATTTGATGGTTTTGATCCGTCTAATCCCGAGCAGGATAATCCCACCTATCACATAGCTCCAGAGAATAACGTGTGTGTAAGTCCCTATTTTCCTCCTGATCGCAAGGATCACGGAAGTCTGGACGCAAAGCCCTCCGCAGCGTTGTACAACGCAATGAATATCGAAGCCAGCGAGGCGTGCAAAGAATTGGAAGCGTCGTCGTGCGCTCTCAAAGAAGGTGTCATCTCTGCCCGTTATGACATTCCATCTTCCTCCGGGAGTTTATTGACTTCGTATGAATCGGCGCCGGGTGAAATCGTGGATGAATATGACACCCTCGCCACCGATGCGATGCTCTACAAACCCAAAAGCTCTCCTCCCTTCCTTTCCGCGGTTTCCACGATTTCCACGGTTTCTACGGTTTCTCCGAATGGAAACTCCTTCTCCCGTCCCGCCAAGCCCGTGAATCCCGCGCGTTCCGCGGTTCCCGTGGCCAAACCCCCCGTTTCCACTTCCAGACCTCCAGTTTCCACTTCCAGACCCCCGGTTTCCCCTCCGAAACCCCCGGTTTCCCCGCTCAAAACGTCGTATTCCACGATGCGGAGCTCCATTTCCTCTACTTCCTCGTCTTCCTCCGTTTCCGCGGGGAAGCCCTCCCTCTCCCCCACGCGGCCGGCTTCCTTCCCTCGCTCTCTTCCCTCCACACCCTCCTCGGCCTCCTCGGCCCCCCCGAAGCCCGCCATCCCCGCGAAAATCCCCGCTTCGTCCTATCGACCGCCGCGCGCCGCGGCTTCGAAGCCTCTTTCCGCCGCCTCCCGCGTCCCGCTCGCTCAGCCGCCCGCAGGAACAACCGCAGGAACAGCCGCAGGAACAACCGCAGGAACAGCCGCAGGAAGCGCAGGAAGCACGGTGACGCATACACTGCCGCATTACATGATGGAGACGAAGTCGTCTAGAGCGCTGGCCAGGGCGCCGGTGGCGACGCCGAAGCATCCAACGCCGCTGGTGAGGGCGGAGGAGTGAGGTGACGCGTAGGGAGGAAGAACGGTGCGACGCGAACGATTCGGTCAGCAATTACCGCTGTCTGCGTCGAAAACGGAGAAGAAGCCACAGATCGCTCAGAATACGACAACGCGAGTGTCCTATGCTCGTGGGATTCGTACTACTCAAATGTGACATTAAACTGTTTGTTAAATAACCGTGAAAGTGTTCAGTTTATGTTAAAATATGGCGTGCTTAGCTATTGATGTTGGTACTTTTAACACCTGTGCTTGCGTGACTAACAATGGGGTCATGGAAATGGTGAGAGACCAGGGAGATCCGTTAATTCCATCAGTCATTCGTTATAACAATAATGGCTCTGTCCAGTGCATTGGAAGGAACGCATACAGAAATTACTGGAGTGCCAAGAACGTTGTACGTTGTTTTAAGAGAATTATCGGATATCGTATGAATTCCAGGGTCATGCATGACTACATGAAAAACTGTGTATGCAGAGTAATTGAAGGAGATGACGGATTCCCTGCTTTTAGAATGGAGTGTTTCCCTGGTAATTCCCTCACCCCTACTTTATGTACTCAGCATATTATTGAGTACGTCAAGAATCTGGCCTATAGACAAAGAGAAATGCAGTTTGATGAGTTAATCATCACAGTTCCTGCTTTCTTCGATAATATTCAGAAGAATGAGGTATTGAAGGCAGCAACTGCTGCAGGAATTTGTAATGAAGATAATATAAAGATTGTATGTGAACCTGTAGCAGCTGCATTGGATTATGGTGTAGTGGCTGGAGAGCAAAATTGCAGAATCATGGTCGTAGATATTGGAGGTGGTACCACGGATATTTGTGTTATGGATATCAATAACAAGAATTACTCTGTGAAGTCGACTCATGGAGACAATCACTTGGGAGGAGATGATATTACCAACACATTCCGTGAGTATATTTTTAGAAAATATGAAGAAGTCTTTAACAAGCCACTAATTACTGCGCCTCGTACGAGTAAAATTTTCCAAGTTTGCCAAGAACAATTGAAAGATAAAGCTGAGGAGGCGAAGAAACTGTTTGCGAGAGAGGATCGTGTAACGATTTACGATTTGGACGTTATTAATTCCAATATTACCGCTGATAGTGACTCTTCCAGCGACTCTTCTAGTGACTCTTCCAGCGATGATGAAGACGGTCATTGTATCACTATTAATTACCAAGAGTTTTGTAACCTGGTGAAACCTTATGTTGATCGAATTGTGAACTTAACAACGCAAACACTTCAGATTGGAAACATCCGTGAAGACTCGATCGATAAAGTGATTCTTGTGGGAGGAAGTTGCCGTTTGCGTCCGGTTCAAGATGCCTTAAGACAAATGTATGGCAATAAAGTGATGGTATCGAATTATCCGGATGAATGTGTTGCTCGTGGTGCTTTGCGAGCTTCTAGTATTGAAGAAGCGAGAACTGGAGTCGTTTTAAAGCAGGTCATTCCTGAGTATTATGGCTTCCCAATTTATGATGATTACACGCATCGCGAAAAGTTCCAGGTGATGATTCCTCGCAACACGGAGTATCCAACGGACCGAGTGTTTAGCACGAGTTGTTATTTGGTGAAAAAGACAGATGGAACTTATATTACTTGGGCCAATGTGGATCTTTATCAAAGTAAAGACGGAACCATGCGAGAAGCCAAGCTTCTTAATGAGTTTGGTTTCACGGATGCAACGCCAACATCTCAAGCGATTAATGTGAAATACACCCTTGATCACAATGGATTCATCAACGTGGAAATCGTGCAGACGTGCGATAATCGAGTGCTTCTGCAGAAAGAGAAAGTCGTGAAGTTGAAGACTGAAACACGTGAAGTTGAGTATAATAATGATGAGGATTCGGACAGTGCTATAAGTGGAGAATACATCGAAGAGCAAGCAGTGGAACCCGACTTTTTGCCAGAGCCTCCAATCAATTTGGGAAGAGTTCCATTCGAGTTTCCAGATGTGCCTCGGGATGAAATGCCATTGCCGATCGAGCAATCCGACTCTGGGGATATTCTACTATCGGAAGACAGTGACCTGTAAAAGGCAAGTCCTCTACGATTACCACACTTTACTGTTTGTTCACACACACACTATGGATTGATGTACATCTGAATAATAAGGAGTTCTGTGTTTTGTACCATTTTAGATTTCACAATTGCTCCCCTTAAAATATGGTATTCTGTATAAACGGCATATGAAATTAAGAAATTCGGAGTCCTTTTACTGATTGCCGCACTCGCTGCTTCATCTCAACTCACCTTCCCCATTCATAGAATGGTGCAGTTCCAACGCAAGGGCAATCTTTATGGATCACAAGAGAATAATGGAGAACTTCGGCTGGCTTCTCTAGAGTCCATTCTGCAAATTGACAGTGATGCTCGTATGCAAGCTGATCATTATACTGCCCTCGTCATGATGAATGAATTGGATAAGGAAATATTGGAAAACCTTGTGGACAAGAAGGAAGTGGGTGGTTTAGTCATTATTATTCCATCAACGGTAATTGCTGGTACTATACTATGCTGATATGGTAGAATGATGAATCAGTAATCACTCGTTGCCAGTCTGTCGAGAAGTACATGCTGGATCGTTCCTTTGCCTGCCCTGTGTATTTCATTGAGCAGTCAGACGACGTTCTCAATGTTTACAACACGCTTCAGTCGAAATCGGGAGTTCTGAGTGTATGTCCTTCTTCCCTTCATTTGAACCCCAGCCATCGAACATCTACACGATCAACGTGAAGTTCCCTCGCACCAAGTCTCCCCATCCCCTTCCCGAGATCCGCACCATCGAAAGCGTCCTCGAAGGCCACAAAGAAGGCGTTTCGCCCTCCTCCCTTCCCACCATTCTCCTCACCGCCAGCTACGATTCCTTCTCCCTCGTTCCCTCCCTCGCCTCCGCGCAGACCGACGGCGCCGCCAGCACCGTCGCGCTTCTCGAGATTCTCCGCATGTTCCGCCGCCTCTACGACGACCAGAAAACCGCGGGCAGGTACGTGGCCCGCGCTCTCTTCCCTCCAGCTACAACCTTCTCTTCCTGCTCAGCGGCGGCGCGCACTTGGACTTCGAAGGCTTCCGCCAGTGGATGATTCGCTCGCCGCCCGAGCTCTTCGACGCCGTTCACTGCGTCCTTTCCCTCGACGATCTCCTGTAGGTTCCACGGTTTCCACGTTTCGTGCAGAGCGTCCGACCGGCTGGTTCTCCGCGTCGCGAAGCACGCCGCGCGCGCCGATCTGCAGGGCCTCTACGACGCGTTCGAGGCCGTGGCCGCGCAGCTGGGCGTTCCGCTGACCGTCGAAAGCCGCACGGTGAACATCATGGACGAGCACAGAACGCTGCCTCACGAGCGATTCGCGCTCCGCCGACTCCCTGCCGCCACGCTGACCGCCGCCAACACGGGTAGAAATTCCCTCGATTTTTGGAACTCCAGAAAACTCGCCGTATTTTGCAGGGTCGCTGTTTGCGGCGCCGCTGAACGAAACGCGGCTCTGTCTGCACATTCAGCTCGTCGCGGAGGCGCTGGCTCGCTTCACTTTCCGCGTTACCGATGCGGGACTGGTAAGAACCGCGGGAATGTGCGATGTAGATTTTTTCGCGGGGATTGGAGGCGGATTCGGTGTACGTGAATCATTGGCTGCAGAAAGTGGCGTCGACGCCGCGACATGCGCTGTTCTCCCCGCGGGACTCGCTTCTGGAGAGCGTGGAGGAGGAGATGAAGGCGTGGGCGACGCGGACGAGCGTTACAAACGTGGAAACGGATCTGAAGGAGGAGGTGAAGGTGTTCGCGGATAACGAGGGCGAGGTGTCGGTGTTCGTGGCGAAGTCTCCGCTGTTTGACGTGTACACGTTCGGCGCGGTGTGCTTGTATCTGACGGGAATGTACGGAGTGGTGATGGCGATGCACGGAGTGGGAAGAGGAGGAAGGAGGTGATGGGTAGGGAGCGGAGGATGTGAAGAGAATGGTGAGGAAGGTGATGGAGAGACTGGGACTGAAGGGAAGGGCGAAGGAGGAGTAAAGGAAGGAATGAATGAGTTTGTTTATGGGGTTCGAAAAAGGAAAGAAGGAAGAAGAAATGAATTGAGGAGTGTTTGTTGGAGACAGATTATGTTGATGAAATCGCTATGCTTGTTTGTTTGTTTGTTTGTTTTCAAAGCGATTCGATGAGTCATTCACCCTCTCTCTTTTCGCTCATGAATCACCCGCTTTCGACCCTTTACACCTTCGCAATCCTCAATCCATACACAAAATCCATTCTCATTCCATTTCTCCGCTCATTTCACAAGCAATCGCTCCTTTCCATCACTCAAACACTCGCAGAACCTGCTCAATCACACGCCTCCTTCGAATATCCCGTTTTGTTTGTTCAAACAAGTAACACAAAACAACTGACCAATTCAATATGGACCATTTTTCCCCAATACAGACTATTATTTCTTTTTTCTAACAAAGTTGTTATAGATACATAGATAGATCTGCTCATGTGTGTTTAATACGCGCTTTTTTGGAATTGCCAAATTTGGAAATCGACTATGCAGTCGAAGCAGATAGTCGCCTCCATCTCCTGAATATATTTGCATGATTATATCTGTAATTTTCGCCGGCGAGCATTTTTGAGAGAATTCAGCATACACAGCGCGAAGAAAACTCTTTTCAGTGGAAGGAATTGCTCTGCGGACACGTTTCTTTTGTACTGTTGGACTCTTGTCAACTTTAGGGACCAAAGAATCACGGTAGATCACTTGTGTAATATCGCCCCAATCAAGAATCACTTTATCTTTCTCATCTGGGATTCTTACCATATAACAATTATCTTCGCCATAACTATTACAATCTGCAATATCGGCTTTTTCCACCTCACCCTCTGATTTTACATCAAGAGATGCAATATCTTGAAAGCTGGAACTCCTTGCATCACACAATACTTTTTCTCTAGCTTGCTTTTCTTTTAGGCTGCTTAAAACTGTTTTTGCTGTTACTTGTTCAATGTTAGGAAGAATAATATTATTATTACAAAGAACATTATCGTACAAAGTCTTATAGGCTACTTTGTTACCCAAAAACAACTCTCCTACATGGAAAATAAGCAATAAGTTTGGGCTGGACTTTAGAATTATCTTCTGTTTGATTAACATCCATGTTATTGCCTTTTTAACAGAACAAAAGTGAGATAACATTCATCGATTCCCGCGGAATTTTAACAAACAAAAACTATTTCGGTATTAACGATCCCCCAAAGACACTGAAAACCTCCTGAATTTCCACGTCTGATAGCTCTACGATCGGGTGCCACAAATCATTACAATTACAAACAGCTTCACACGTGGCCTCTAGAACCTCCAGCCTGTCATAAGCCTACACTTTCATTTCCAGTATGAAAACACACTTGAATAGCAGATTTGCCCATTACGAGCACTCCGTACCCTTCAATCAAGAGAACATGGTTTCCTTGTTCGATTGAGTCCAATACTTTTTCCTTAGAAAACGCTTCCGCCGAAATGAAGTCCACATTCCCTATCACCACCAGAGACTCGGGCATTATTCTATATCATGTTTGTGCCATATATCTACGATGGATTTATCTTGATTCCCCGCAGCATCAGCAGGGAAACAAAGGTAGGAACACAATCAAAAATACAACCGATTTCCGGAAAACCACAAAATCTACACTTCACAGGGATCCCAAGACTCGAGACATGGCTTGATGTAATGCAACTCGTCCATTCGTTGCTTTGGAGGACACTGCGCCATTTTCCCACATCTGCGGACAACATCCGATTCGATTATGATGAACAATGTGACAGTCGTGTTCATCGCGAATTGAAAACAAATGTTCGCAGGCAACAAGATGCTGGAAGTCAAAATCGTATTCGGAAGTGTACATGATCGTAAGCTCGTTTGGAAAAGGAGTTAATTCGTTCGTAAATCTTTTCGTTTTCCTTGCTGTAAAATTCGTCAGAAGAATCGATTAGTGTTAAAGTATCAAGAAAGGTGGGAGAAGATGCTTGTGGCGTTTTTGGGTTGGGGGCTTTAATGCAGAGTTTTGTTATTTTCACTAAGAGTTCTAAGCGATTGAACGCTTCCTCGATCGTTTTCCCTACGACGATCACACCATGGTTCTCTAGAATGAAGCAATTCGCCTTGGGATGGCTGCGAACCGCGCTGCAGAACGCATCCGCCTATGTAACACACGCTTTGAACACGGAACCAATTTGTCACTCCCACAGATACGATAGGGAACCATCGCTACTTCGCCCAGAAATTGAGAAATCAGAGGGAAAATCCGAGTTTCCGGAATATTGTGCGAAAGAGCGAATGTTAGAAGAGCGGGAGAATGCGTATGCACAATCGCTCCAATTTCACTTCGTTCAGCGTATCTATCTCTGAATCGAAGGGAAAAAACTAGGTACGCATTGTAATGCATCTTCCATTCGCTCGTCGGCTTGTAGGATCCTCTTTTCTCCCCATTTGGAAGGATCTGAGACACTTGCTCAGGCAGAACGTGACACTTGTCCACCCCCTACGAGTTAAAGACTCACAACCGCTCCACATACAGTGGGTGTCATCCAGACAGAACCATCCTCATCCTTCACGGACACATTTCCTCCCGAGGTGGTTGTGAGTTCTCGGTTGTAGAGAGCCGTCATCGCACTAGCGACCTTGGCATTGCAGGGCAGTAAATCCCAGGAAGAGCAAAACATCGAAAATCAGAGACTCAATTCTATTGGATGAACTATCTCGTCGGATCAATTCCAAGTATTTCATATCATAATAATTGGGTCCTATGGAATCCGCGCACAACGCCGTGCTTTTCCTTGGTTTGTCAGTTTTGGTTAAGGCTTGCTATGGTCATTCGCTGATTCAGGTCCTAGTGGCTTGCGATTGTAGGGAGTTGTCTTTTTTTGCTGAGAGTTAGGTGTGGTTCAATGACTAGGGAAATTCTCCGGACCTAAATGGCAGAAAGTGCCGTTCCGAAAGGAATAGTAGCAACTTCTGGTTCATGGCTACGATATGCTGAGTCTACGTTCTGGGTGTTGTGAATTGGTCGTTTTCAAAGTAATGCAAGCAACCTTCGGAGGGTTTTCGAGACCCTCCGAGGGCGAACTCAACGGAGCTTACTCTAACCAAAACTCATCGAATTATGTGTTTGTTGGACAATTCATTTTATTTTATTTTATGGAACGAAGGTGGTGATGATGAATGATAATGTAGTAGTAGAGAGAGATTGCCAATTCGGATCATTGCAACAAACAGGGTAGAATTGCCCCATCATTTTCTTCATTGCGTTCATGTCGATATTCTTCATCATCGACATCAAGTTCTTCGCTCCACCCATCTGCGCCAGCATCTGCGGATTCATGGTCTTCTGCAACTGCTGCATGACTCTACACGTCAGTTCCCTCCGTCTGCCCTACGCCTGCGGGTTTCTCTGCATCTGCTGCAACATCTTCTCATCTACGCTTCACCTCCTTCTTCTCTTCGCTTACCGCGCATCAGCGGCGACTTGCCCATCTTCCCGATCATCTGCTCCATCGCCTTGTACTGCTGCATGAACATCGCTCCCTCCTCGGGCAGCAATCCCGCGCCGATGCAGCACCGTCGCAGCCGCTTCTCGTCCATTTCCACCTCTACATCACAGCTCTGCCCCTCTCCGACCTCCATCCAGCTCCGCGTCCGTCATGCTGTTCATCAAGATCATCATGCGCTTCATGCGCTCTCCTCCCTCCTTCTCCATTCCCTGCGGCAGCATGCCCTGCGGCAGTCCCGGAATCATCGACATGACGCGGTCCAGCGGCCCCAGCTTGGCCACATTCTGCAGCTGTTCTCCCATATCGCGGATGGTGAATTTCCCTACAAAATCACGCGATTCCCGCGGACACACCCTTCTGAATGCGCTTCATGGTGTCCTCGTTGACCTTGAGCATGCCGCCCTCCTTCATCTCGCGCACCAAGCCCTTGACATCGCCCATTCCGAGCAGTCGGCTCACGAACGAGCTCGCTTCGAAGGGTTCCAAATCATCGAACCCTTCGCCCGAACCCGTGAAAATAATCGGCGCTCCGGTAGCCGCCACGGCAGAGAGCGCGCCGCCGCCCTTCGCGTTACCGTCGAGCTTGGTGATGATGACGCTGCCGATGTCGACGGTGCGCTGGAAAGCCTGGGCCTGGTCGAAGGCCGCCTGGCCGATCGTGGAGTCCAGAACGAACACGATGTTGTCGGGGTGGATGTGCGACTGCACCTGCTTCATTTCTTCGAAGAGACCTTCTTCTTGCTTGTGCCGACCGGACGTATCCACGATGATGATCTCGAAGTGCTCTTTTTTGAATTGCGACACGCCTTGTTCTGCGATTACAACGGGATCTGATTCGGTGTAGGAGCCGTAGAACGGAACCTTCACCTTCACGGCATTTTGTTTGAGCTGGTCGAAGGCACCCGCACGGAAGGTATCCGCGCACACCATGCACGTTCTCCAGCCTTTTCGCTTGTAATACGCAGCGAACTTGCCGATTGTCGTGGTTTTACCGGAACCCTACGATGCCGGGCAGAAAATGGCTTCTACCTGTAGGCCGACGAACATAATGACGTTGCTGCGGCCACGAACCGGCTTGAACGGCTGCACTTCCACGGGCGAGAGCATATTCACCAACTCTTCGTAAACCGCTCGCTGAATGACGCGGTGCTTATTGACTCCGGCTGCCTGACATTCTATGGTTACTCGATTCTTTATTGTTTCTCGCAGCTTCATCACGATTTTCAAATTCACATCAGACTACATCCGTTACGTCCACCTGCATCCTCTCACGTGAAGCAGCGCATTTGAAATTTCTTTGATCACTTCGTTGACAACATTGTCGTCGATAATAACACTGGTCTGCAGCTTCGATAGGGCACTCGTAAGTCCCTTTCCTAGTTCAGCTAACACCATCTTTCAAGTATTGGAATTAGGAAAAGCGAAAAATGATCTATTTTCATCCTCCCGCGGTTATTCCATCTTTGTTTTTGTTCTGCTGTTTTTCTAACAAACAATCCTCCTCCATATCGAAAACAACTCCATCCCTTGACTAATACTCTTCCATACACTCCTTCTCGTAGTTCCACATCTGCTCTTCCCTCACCTTCCGCATGTGCTGAATCGACGATTCTACCCTTCAATTTCCCTCCTTCTCTCGCACTTTTCATCTTGCTGCTCTCGGCGATGCTCGACTTCTGCGAGTTGCTCAGCTTTCCCTGCACCTCCAGCCGCGCTCCAAACACTTGTTTCACGAACTCACCTCGCTTCCCATCATCCCGTCCAAACAAACAAAACCGTAATAAAATACACAAAACCACTCTGTAGAACCGACTTCAGCACCTCGTACTGCACAACCAGCGGCCACCGATCCAACATCAATGTCGCGCGCTCTCCGCTCCCCGTCTTGAACTCCGCCTTCAGCTCCGGATGCCCGTCTCCGCGGAACGACTCCACGATCTCCCGCATCACCTTCTTCATCTCCTTGTCCTTCGACTGCTTCCAGCTCCGATCGTATTCATTCACCGCGGTTTCCACGCGTTTTTCGATCTCCCGCGCCGCCTGCACCTCCGCCTCCCCCGTCTACATGCCATCCCCGCGGTTCTCGCTACAGAGAGGTGCAGCTCGCGAAGAAACGCGAGGCATTTGGAGGCGGCAATCCGGATTGCCACGCTCTGCTGCGACAGTTTCGCCGACACCCACGTGACCATGCTAGGAGTGAGAGAACCGCGGGAATAGGACGAAGGGAGCGCGGCGAGGACTTCGTGGCGCGAACGCGTCGAGGAGAGGAACATCCACATGTCGATGGCGGTCGCGGCGAGGGCGGGGTCGCTGGACGGTGAGGTGGAGGGGAAAGGAGAAACGTGGAAGAGGAGGAAATGCGGTCGGAGAGAAGAGAGAGGAGATCGAGGACATCTTCATCGCGAGCGTCGCAGACGAAGAGGATGATCGAGGCCGTGCGGAAGCACTCGATGAGAAGAGGAACGCTCTTCGAGCTGCGGAGGCGTTGGAGCAACACGGGATAGGCAATGTCGTAGGTGACGGACGTGTCTGGAGAGAAGGAAAAAAATAGAAAGGAAACCTAACGCTAAACTGATCTGGAGCAGCGCGAGGATGCGACAACTACTGATGGCGACTTCCACGGGCTTTTCTTTCCGGATGTAGGAAAGGAGGTCTGTGCAGAGAGAATCCGCACTACCGTGTAAAGAGAAAGCGAAATAAACTGTTTGAGAAAAACATCTTGCTGAACGTTTCGCAACAGGCACTGCTGAATTCGATCGAGTGCAAGAGATCGATTCTTAATCCTACGTATCAAATGGAATGGTCTGCAGCACTTTTTGTCGGTAAGTAAACTAAAATAATCCACAATATCTTCATAGAACGCTTCATCCGTCTCCAGTGTGCTAATCACAGTGGACTTTTGCGATTGCGTGTCGGACTCGGACTCCGACTCTGAGTAGTCTAAAAACAGTTAGAAGTGCGTACCACCCCTTTTCCCTTTCCCCACCTTCTTCGTAAGTCATCACGTTGTAAATTCTAAATTGAAATCAAACTTTTCGCTATTCAATACGACAATAGTACAATTACTAACTATTTCTTTCTTCACAATATATTATTAAAAAAAATACGGAAAATTCTGGGAAATTCAATTTTCGTACCTATTTTTATTCCGTGACCAATTTCAAAACGGTTTACTATTCTCCTTTAGTTTCCATCAAGAACGAATTATAGGATCTCGTTTGGCCAGGAACTTGATTACAGAATGCACGGCAAACGTAACTCTCCGTTAGACATGGAGGTCGGATTTCCTATTATGGTTCTTGAAGAAGATAATTCCAAGAGCAAGAGGCGAAATAAGTGGATACTTTGGAAGCGCTATTCGAAAGCGATCTATTTGTTTGGAATTTGCGTGTGTTGCTGCTCTCTTCTCTATTGGCTCTATATCTATTTATGCAATTACTCCCTATCCTCCCAGTTGCAAGCGTTCTCCTTGAATCGGGAGACAACCTCGTTCAAACTCATGATTGTCGCTGATTTGGACAAGGAAAGCCGTGTCAAGGACGACAAAAAGGGGCGCTGGCGAAGCATATTGAAAAAGGGCGAACTCCGCAAGCAGAAGGACGGAACCTTCACGATTCATTGGCTCGAAGACCAAGAAATTTTCACCCAGCTGAGTGAGGCGGGTCGTGGAATGGAGCTAAGCGCACTCGTGGAGTACCACAACCGCTTGTATTCCTTTGATGATCGAACGGGTTTGGTGTTCGAACTAGTGAAAGGCAACAAGGCGATTCCGCGCTATATTTTAATGGAGGGCGACGGAAACACCACCAAGGGCCAGAAAACCGAGTGGGCGACGGTGAAGGACGATGCGATCCTCGCCGGGAGTTTCGGAAAAGAATACACGAACGCGGACGGAAGCATTGCGAACACAAACAATATGTGGGTGTCGGTTATTCACAACACGGGGGAAATCACACACGAAAATTGGACGGATCGGTTTAATAAGCTGCGGAAAGCAGCCGGATGCCCTTATCCAGGGTACATGATTCATGAGGCGATCATGTGGTCCGATATTCGCAGACAGTGGGTGATTTTGCCTCGGAGAGTGAGTAAAGAGCCGTACGATGAGAAGGAAGACGAAAAGCGAGGGTCGAATGTGGTGATGTTGGCTTCGGAGGATTTTAGCTCCATCGAAGTGCGCCACATCACGCAGATAACGCCGACGAGAGGTTTCTCGGAGTTTAAATTTTTGCCCCAGTCGAATGATGAGATCATTGTAGCATTGAAGAGTGAAGAGAATGAAGAGCAGCAAACACAGAACTCCTATATCACTGTTTTTGATTTAGATGGTCATATACTACTTAGTGAGTCTGTGATTCCTGGAAATCACAAATTCGAAGGTTTAGAGTTTTATCATTTTTGCTGTGTTTGTTGAATTCGAATGTGATTGGTATGTGGGTGTGGTGGATCCCATTCATATTCTTGAGTGATTGTGTGAATGCTTAACTAAGAACGATTCCAATTCTAAAGTAAAGGTACTCTCGGATGGAAATGGGGCCAATAGTGAAATGGATTGGCTCCATCCACTCGCACGTTTATTTTTCACAACATATAAAACTTGGTGATTTACTACACTTCTAATTACACTCTCCCATCTTTTACAACCATTCCCTCCTTTCCTCTCAATACTATTATCTTCACTTCATTTCTCTTCTCTTCTCTTCTCTTCTCTTATATATATATATGTATATTTAATCATTCCAAATAGAAACACTTCCGCGGTTATGTACACTTTCGCAAATTTTGATTTAGAACAATCATCCGAGGCATCCAATGGGTAAGGAAATCAACGTGAACCTCGCTAACTACATGGGCAAAGTGGTTACTGTGAAGCTCAATGGAAACCGCATCGTCGAAGGAGTACTCCGTGGATATGACCAGATGATGAACATTGTTCTGGAAGATGTGTACGAAGTGGTGAATGAGAACGAGAAGCAAGAAATGGGAAGAGTTGTACGTTCTTAAGGGTGCGATCGCTAAAATGTAGGTAATCCGTGGGAACGGCATCATTCAGATGGACTGCCAGACGACTAGTCATTAATAAACAATCTCCTGTTTGTTAGCACAAACAACGCAAAATCCATAACCAAATAATCCTTTAGCTCTGAGACGTCAGAGGAGTAAACAACGTATTTGCATCTATCCTCATTCCATAAACAAATGACATTCTATCCCTCAGACCACGCCTCCTCACTCACCCAAACACATACACATCGAAGAACGGATTGATCTGCGCCGAGAACGACATCGTCGCCTGGGATGTCAATTTCTCCTTCAGCACGATCTTTGCGGTTCCTTCCATTCCCATCATCACTCCGATCTCCGCCTTCGTCTTCGGGAGCTTGAAGCTCGCGCCGATCTGCGTGTTGATGTGTCTCTTTTCGCTGGATTTCAGCGCGAAGCCGTTCCACACCGCGGCCAAATTGACGTTGGGATTGACTCTCTGCAGTGAAAGCGTTGCGAGCGATGCGTACGCGAAGGTAGTAAAGATACAGCGAGGAGTTGGACGTCATCGTCACGATGGCCTTGCGAAGTTGATCGTTGTAACAGCCCGACACGGTGTAGTGCACGTTGTGATTGGAGAAGATGTCGTAGTAGCACTCCGCTAGAGTTAAAAACACGCCGAAACCCGACCTGCGATCGAGTAACGATCATTAAGCATTTGGTGCGCGAGGACGCCGATTCCACTCTCACTCGAAAGCTGAGAGTGAGAGAGAGAGTAAAAGAGAAAAATACGGCGAGTTCGATACACGTTTTGGGGAAGGAGAACACGGAGTAGGTGTTGAGATACTGCTGGAGTTTGCCCGATGGCTGGGCGATCTGCGTGGATGAAAGAGAGACAAACAGGGAATACAATGGACGTTGCTTCTTGCGTAAACCAATCGTTCGGGAACCATTGCACAGCTGCCTTCTGATTACCCTCGTGTGTCAGGATCGAATTTAGTTTTAACTAGCTGAAAGGGATGGAGACATCGATTACCTGATCATTCTTATACTGAAGATATAAAGAATAACGGGTGGAAGTGGGATTTAGGCGAAATATGTGATTGACCAAAAAATTGCCGTGCTGGGATGCTAGGCACATCGTCACCGATTTGCTTTGTATTGTGAGCTACATCATAAATCAACTCCCCTCAGAAACGAACATCAATAATCTCATTGATTTCGTTGTACATCTTTGAGACTCTTTCGCATTTAGACTAGTTCATAAACCACTCCCTCACCAAAAGTACGGGTTTCTCCAATTCTTTCTTTGTCATCCTCTTAACCGTCTGATTGATGTTTCCAAAATTCATTCCACCCAGCCAATTCTCAAAATAATAGTATTTGAGAAAAGGGAAGGGAAGGGAAACGGAAACCACGGGAAATGGAGGGTTTACGCGTCTGTTCCAAATCCATCTCAAGTCTCAATCGACTTATAATTTGTAATTTTGTTAGCGAGAGGAAGCATCGATACATATATTCATCTATATTCATAACATGTTCAAACCGAAGAGGCACCATGGAACGATAAAGAAGGCAGAACATGGTTGTTGATTGCTGTTCGTTTGTAAAACTAGATGAAGGAGAAGATTCAGGAGTCAAAATTGACCTAGAACGATTTCATTTAGAACAACAAGTATTCTGAACTTTCCTCTGTATTACTCAAACAGATACGATCCGAGTCACGCAAAGGAATATCCACCAAAGCTTTGATGAAACCCTCAGCTCGCGATGTGGATTCGGCAGTTCGGAAAATAGGGGGTGACACGGAAGATGAAGTCGTTTTCAATATTTGTGAATCATATGTAGACGTCCAAAGCAGAAAAGGATAAATCGAGCGGATTGGCTTCCGGGTACTCATTATTCATATTTCTTATTTTATTGAGGACAGGATACGATCAAAAAACTCGAGGAATTCCTTGTTGATGATGCACAGCTGTATAAACCGGAAGGAATCGTAGGATGGATCAAAAGAACAACTCAGATGTAGTCGATTTTTAATCTAATCCCAGAGCCAGAAGCTCCTGAAAATGGTGAGTTGTTGTGGGACGTGAATCATAGCAGATAAGCGCGAAGTGGAGACAGTGGAAAGTGGACACAGAGAAACGATCGAAGAAGTTTTGGACATGAAACGCAAATTAACAAGTGTGTGCTGTGGTTCGTGGTGACGTGTAGGAGAATTGAAGAGAGAGCGGCGAATGCAATTCGAATCGAAATATTGAGGTGGTTGTTCACTTGTTTACCCTTTTGTTTGTTTGTTTACTCGTTTACTCATTTACCTTTTTGTTTGTTTGTTTGTTTGTTTGTTTGTTTGTTCTCAAACAGATCAAATGCGTCTTCGTTTCTTTGGAGCGGGTTTCTGCATTTCCTTCTCCACGGCTCGTTCGATTGAATTCAACTTGTCAGCCACTTTCTGCATCACACGATTCTATTCATCAGCTCATCCCATCATTCCAACCGATTGCTTTTCCTCCTCCTCGCCTTCTCTTAACGCACCGACAGGTTTATCACTAAACCCAGGAAGTGGTTTTCGTCGTTTCAATGGCCTATTCCTAAGAACCCTTCGCATCATCATCATCATCCCTACAGTTTGTTTTGTTCAGCCGTTTCATCGGCTTGTTTGGCTTCTTCCCTAATAGCTGGGGAGTTTTGCTGCTGTTGGGACGCACGTTTCTGTGGAACAAACACGAAATCACCCGCAGGACGCGGTTCTTCTTGTTCTGTAAACTCGGGCGTTTCAACCTTTGCAAAAAGATGATTGGCTCGTTTTGGTTTGTGAATTTCGCTGTCAGGACGCTCCACTTTGAGCTCCTCGAGGCGCTGCAAGACTGCAATTTTCCGACTGTCGAGTTTTTGCTGAACATCCTCGCGAGATTCATACTCGGGAGCATATTGCACCCACAGATCCTGGCCAAAAAACGATGATTTGTTTAGTTTGTACTTTGCTAAGCTAAGCATGAGCCCTTCTTCGTGAATAAACCGAGCGGAAGAAATGAGTTCGTACTTCACCCATACAGTCTGAGTAAAGGGTGCCGAAGGGAGGTTTGTGACAATGTCGTACTCCTGAATTGTGCCATACAACGCTAGTCGCTGAATGAGCTCGTTGATGACATTCGAAGGTGGAATATTTCGAATCATCAAATACCTAGACAATGAGAAGCAAAAAGAAGGTACGAACCGTGATTCTTGTGCAACAGTGTAAACTCGCACTGCTTTCTCTATAGAAGGTGTCCGATACCTACAATGTTACATAATTCCGACGAAAAGATGCCAACTTGGGTAAATCGGTGGGCGCTTCTTCTGGCTGTGGATAATCCGGCTCTTCATAGGGATCGTACTGGATCGTATCCTTGAGCCAGGGATGATTCATTTGTTAGAGGTGTGTGTAAAACAAACAATGCGTAGCATCCATTACAATAATAATTATGATATGACAATACTAGAAATAATTCGATGGTTACTGCTTATAGGCCAGAAAGAACTCGATGTCGGAATTTTCATCCGGGATTTTGGATTCCATTTCATTTACGGTCGTCCACGGAATGGCCGTCCCACTGACGGTTCCCACTCCACTATTATAAACATTCGGCGAAGTGAAGGGATTTGCCTTCATGCTCGCCTCCTTCTTTTCGTATTCATACAGCAAGGAAATAAACTCCGCGAAGCTCTCCCAATAATACCTCTACTCCTCACTCCGTTTCCCCGTTTCCACCATCTGGTTGGGCGGTACGCAGTACTTCCCCTGTCGCCGGTTGGGGTTGGTCGTGTTTCCAATACTCAGCAGAATGTGCAGGTTCGACTTCAAGATCTCCGCGAGCTTCCCGTCCACGTTCTTCTCCTCTCATCCTTCCCTTGTTTCCTACCTGCGTCTCGCGGTACAGCCCCAGCTCCATCGTCATCGCCACCTTCTGCAGCCGCGCCTTCACCGCTCGCTGCGTCTGCGCGCGCTGGAAGCGGTCGTAGTTGAACTGCGAGAAGATCTGCTGCTGCACTACGCGTGATTTCGAACGAAGAGCGGCCACTGTCGCGGTCGAACGAAAACAAGTTCGACTCGTCGTTGGCGCGCGGCTCGGCCGGCTGGCTGCGCGCCCACTTGCGGTAGTTGAAGATCTTGCTGTAGAGCTCGTTGTGGATCTCCACTACGCGTGAGGGACCGTGGAAACGGGGAACCGGAGGAGTAGTGCGGGAGGTAGGAGAGGCGCGTGCGGAAGAGCTTGTAGAGAAGGAGGCGGTGGAAAAGATGGCGGATGTTGGGGCTCCAATGCGTGAAGAACTGGACGAAGTTGGGAAACACGATCTCCCGGAACAACTGAATCTTGTTAAGCATAACGAAACCTACCAGCAAGCGGTGCGCGCCGTTGAAGAAGTCCTCGTTGTAGTACAGGAACGTGATCACCTTCTGCAGAATCTGCAAGTGCGGCATCGCGATCAGCTGCTTCAGCGCGTAGATCAGATACACGTAGTTCAGCTTGTCCTCGAATTCACCGTGGTTATACGGACTAATCTCCGGGTACGCGAAGTGCTGCAGCTGCTGCGGCTGGATCACGTGGAACAGCGTCGTGCGGAACCGACGCTCGTATTTGATTGGCTCCAGCATCCGACGACTCTGCAGCAGACTCAGAAAGTCCAGCCCTTCCCCGCGGGACGTGATCACGTCTACGAAATAAACAAATACTCCCGATTTCTGGAATACTGTTCTCCAACAAAAACTGAATCGCTTGCAGCTGCGTGAAACCCGCGCCTTTCCCGCGGAACGTCGAGAAAACCGCGGTTCGCTGACACTCCGTGCAGAGTTCCCGCGGTTCTTCCTCCACCGCTCCCGCGGTTTTTGGCGGCAAATCGGGCGGCGAAAGCAGCAGCACCTCCGTCCCCGCCGCCATTTCTTCGTTCCCCGCGGTTTTCTCGTGCACCGAATCCACGTTCCCCGCGGGAATTTCACGCGCCGAAGGGCGAATTTCCGCGGGGATTTCATCCGAATCGCGGTTTTCCTTTTTGAGCGTCTCTCCCGCGGGACTGCTCCTCGAAAGCTGTGCATTCCCGCGGGACTCATCATTTTCGCGCTGTGCGAGAGCGAGTGCGCCGGTCCATTCCGCGGGAATGGCCTTGGAGTGGGTGAGGGACTCTTTGCGTCGAATCGTGGAATCGATGGTGGTTTCATAGAGCAGATCGAGGGCGTTTCCCTGGGAGTAAATGATGGACTGGTTCTGGTTGTAGTAGTAATTGCTGTGGCTCAGCGTGTCGAACAGCGGCAGGTCCAGATCCGGTATGTCGTCCGCTGGAACCGGCGAGCTGCGCGCCGACATGCATGAGAGAGGGGAGGAGAAGTGCGTCGATACCGTGGAAACCAGAGGAACCGCGGGGAAGGATTGCTGCAGGAAGAGCAGGAGCTGGATTTCCCGAGACTAGATGAGGAAACGTGGAAAAGTGGAAACGGAGTAAACGCGGGCGTAGAATTCGGGGGAATAGGCGTGGTAGTTGAGGATTCGGTTTCGCTTGCGGACGGCTTTGAGGAGATTGTGGAGCACCATCATGGCTAAATGGAGAAACGTGGAAACAGAGTACTCTTGGAGATGTCGAGGAAGACGTTGACGTTGCATTTATCGAAGAGAATGGACATGACGCTACGAATTAGAAAAAAACAAAAAGAAAAAAAGAAAATACGAGTTGAGGATTTCGCCGTTGACGACGCAGCTGTCGCTACGGGTGACGAATTCGATGGAAGCCTACCACAACGCGTAGGCGATGGAGTCCTTGATAAGTCGCTCGCCGTTGAGATTGAGTCGGAGAATGCCTCCGGAGAGCTTGCTCATATAAAAGTCCTGGAAGTGGATGAGGAACAGCCGCATCACCAGAAAATACCCAGGAATCACCGTCCAGCACACGCCTACGCTTCATCCTTCACAGATCGGGTTTTTACTGTCCTTCGGACCGTTCAGCTCGCGCACGTAGTCGATGTAGTAGGAGAGGAACTGCGCGAGCAGCACGCGCGAGCGCCCCAGCACGTCCACGATCTGCGTGTCCAGATACAAATCCCCGATGGACTCGAACCCGCTCTCCTTCTCCTCCTCGCTCTCCCCCGCGGATTCGTTGCTCTGAAACTGCTTCTGGTTGATGTACATCGACTCCTCGTCCACCTCGCTCGCGTCGATCCGGTCCCAGCGGAACAAACTCGGGTGCGCCGCTTCGTACCGCCGGCACATCAGTCGCTCCTCCACGCTCTCGCGGCATCGTTCATACATCAAATCCACGACCACGTTCATGTTCGGCAGCTTCAGCGGCGGCAGCTCGCTCCCCGTGTCCCGGTCGGCGAACCGCCCGGTGAGGGAGTAGTTGAGGGAGTAGAGGTGGTCTCGCACGATGTCGTGGATGTTCATCGTGGAGTAGGGGTTCTCCGAATAGTCGTCGTCGTAGTTGATGTGGTCAAAGTTGTGGTCATCGAAGCAAAACTCGTGCGAATCCTGCGGCGTCGCCGGCAGATCGTCGTGGAACACTATCTGGTCCGACCGCAACACAAACGCAGGAGGAATGTTCGCCACCATCGCTAGTCCTCACCCCGTTTCCACGTTTCTACTCTTAAAATCGATCGACTGCTCCTCGATCGCCTCGCTCACAAAACTCGGAAAATCCTCCTCGACGCCCGCCAAACTCTCTCCTTCTCCGGCCTCCCCCGCGGGTCTCTCGTCCGCACTGCCGGTCTCCGCGGAAATCCCGCTCAGTGGCGTGGTGCGAGGGAGAGAAACGCGCAGGGAGTCGGAGAGAAGGCCGCTGAGGCGGCTGGAGGAAGTGGGGAGATTCAGCGGCGCGGCGCTGCGGAGAAGAGAAGGGTCGATGTATTTGTCGATGAAGGTGGACGTGGTGGTGGAGAAGGCGATGGTCTCGACGCCTGCGTCGGGCTCCACGCCGGTGTTCTTGATGGTGCTTTGGAGCTGGGTCAGGAAGCAGATGCGGTATTCCGGGATGCGAATGAGAGACGCGGAGATGATCTGGGAGTCAGGAAGGACGGATGAGTGGTACGGCGAAGACGAATTCGCGAGAGGGAGCCGCGTTCTTGATGATCGCGTGAGGAGTGTAGAGGAGAGACAACTTGAGAAGAAAGATGTACTGCACGAGCTGGTTATGGATTTGGGGGTCGAGAGAAGGATGGGCATCGACAAATCCGCAGTTCTCCTAGAAAGGGAGCAATCACAAGGAAACGGTACCAGAAGAAACTCGGATCGTTTCACGATAGCAACAATCAGCTGAAACAACATACATTGCTCAGAAAAATGAGCCTAGAGATCATTTCGCTCGTACTCTGCACACCGTTCGAAGCATAATCAAGAAACGCGACCAGAGCTTTAACAGAACGGTGCGCATGTACGTTCGGTGTCTTTCCTTCTCGTACTCTAAATCAATCAACGCAACACAACTCAATTACCGAAACCACCACACAGAATGTAAGGACTCAGTGTGTCCAAAAGACTATAGGACTCTGCATTATCGCCTATAGTACTTGCAGCATTTGCCAAATCTCTTCCTACACTCTTTACATATTTTTGGATTCGAGACATCTTGGCAATAACGTTCACCAATCCTTTTCTGAGTGCTACAAAAGAATACGAGAATGTACAGGTATGCAAAGAATTGCTTGATTATCAAAAACACAAAAACCTCAACCACAATCTTTACGCTTTTCTAATTAACAACTCGGTAGAAATGATCTGCGGACAGGCCCATACATGTTGTAGGGACTTTGGTTTTATTCCTTGGTAATTCAAGAGCCAATGGGACTTGCTTATTCCAAAAAACAGCAAATTTAGGAAAGTGAGAGAATACGAAATTCAAAAACAAGGCCAAAACGAAAATTGAAAAAGCGAATCTTCGTCTAAAGTGAATGTAAGGCAGAGGGAAAATAAGCGTTGTATGCGTCGTTTGCCTGAATCTGAAGAATACAACTAGAAAGATAGGAACATTGGCCATGCACCTTACTCCATCAGTTCGTAGTGTTGCTCAGGTATCTCAAACTTATGCATCAAATCGACGACAGAGGGTTCTGCAGTCTCCTTTTTGAGCTCCAGTAACAATTCTTGAGTACTCGGTGAACAAGCCACAATCGAGCATAACACACCCAGCAGCACATTCAGAGAAGATACGTGGTCATGAATATACTCTAGACAATCATTTTCACTTGACACAAAAATCACCATCAGCACATGACAATAATGTCATGCGAGAGAGTTTTTCGCTTCCAGTATAAACAAATTTCTTTGTATGTAAGATGAAATCCATCAGCAAGTTGATTGCAGCTGACTCCTGCTGACGACGTCTCTACAATAGTACTGCCATGGAAAACACATACGGTTTCGCAAATTCTGTGCTTATTTTTCTTTAATTCGTTTTGAATTTCCTGCAGATAGCTTTCTTCAGCAGTTGGCTTCTTTGCCTTCCGTTGACCTTTCTTTCCTACCCGGACCATATGATTATCTATAGAATGCTTCGAAAACAAGGATTAATTAAAGAGAACTTGATTAATTACTATTCCTTTTACTCTTTCATTATTATAATTATTATTACTTATGAATCATTTTCTTCCTATTATTATGATTATTATTATTATGATTACTATTATTAAGACTATTTACTATTATTTTATTCATTCATTATGAACAAGTGGATTCACAAACTCGATGACTGGATAAGCAACAAAGAAACATTGACGCCATTACCAGAAAAGGATGTTTTTCAACTTTGTACTTTAGTGAGTGGTGTCCTATCGCCTTCATTTTTAGGCCAAAGAAATACTTATATGCGAGCCAAATATTAAATATATTCAGGGGCCAGTTGCCGTCGTTGGGGACATTCATGGGCAGTATTCGGACTTAATAGAGATTTTTAGAATAAACGGTGATGCTCCTTTCTCAAACTACTTGTTTCTTGGAGACTATGTCGATCGAGGGCAAAAATCTGTACTCAGCTGTCATTTCGCTTTAGGGATAGGTGGAAACGATCACACTACTCGTGTTATTGAAAATTCGGTATCCAGATCGTATCACCCTTATTCGTGGCAATCACGAAAGTGAGCAGCCAAATAAATTGTATCGCCTCCTTCCTCTCTTTCTAAGCTAGTTATGGATTCTACGAAGAGTGCATTGAGAAGTACGGAGACGAGCGAGTCTGGAGCTACTTTTCGGATCTATTCTGCTATTTGCCGATCGGTTCTATTATCAACGATCGATATCTCGCTGTCCACGGAGGCCTCTCGCCATCACTCTGTTCCATCGACCAGATCCAGGAGCTAAATCGCGTAAAGCAAGTCCCTAACATATCCTTCTCGAGGATTCATGGCTGCTTAACACCAGGAGGGAGGCTTCTGCGACCTTTTGTGGTCCGATCCGTATGAAGTCGCGGGATGGAAGTTGTCTCCCCGCGGGATTGGATATTGCTTCGGAGAGGATATCAGCAAGCAGTTCAATCGAGAAAACGCGCTGCAGTGCATCGTTCGGGGCCACCAGGTGATTAGTTACGTGCAGAGCGAGGGTGGTGGATGATGCTCTAGGGATATCAGTTTTGTCATGATAAAAATGTAATCACTGTTTTTTCCGCGCCGAAATACTGCGGAATGAAGAACACGGCAGCCGTCATGGTCATATCAGATAACCAAGAGTTTTCCTTGTTTGGTTTTTTCAGCTTCACTCATAAGTAGTGTTCAGTACTAGTGCTTGTTGGAATTGTAACTTTCTTTCGAAAGATGACATCATTGTTTGTTTGTAGTAAATAACCGCGGAAGAGTATCTTTCTCTCTGAAACTCCACTCACTATTGAACTGATGAATGTGCGGTTATTCCTGATAGTAACTACGTACATATTCTGTATATGTCAACGTAAATGTGATGACTGTAGGTTGTTCAATGAGGGTAACCGAGAGCTCCGTTTTAAGAATGGGACTCGAAAATGCCCCAGCTCGTAGTCAGTCTTTCCGTTGTCGGGATGTTTCCTATTACTCCACTTTGAACGGTATGGTCTCTTCGTGTCAAAGTGAGACTTCGTTTGGATTAAATATGAATCGTAATGCGCAATATACAAATTCTATTCAAAAGTTCGAACTGTAGTTCAATTTTGAGCGTAGCTTCCCTTGGGTGAATAAGAATATATCCGGTAGTAAGGAGCGCAGTTTCTCGTTATTCTATGATGATTCCGAGAACTCTGGTACGACTCTGTTTCGTTGAGGTCATTAGTAGAAAACTCTTTGCTTAGAAACATCTCAAGGCTGCTTCGTAACAAGCGTGATAAAACAACCTTTATTTTTCTTTCAATATCTCCAATGGATCAAGATCGTTTATCTGTATTCGTAAAAAACATGTAGGAGTATTTATCTCATGCGATGTCATAGAAATATAGTGGAATTAAACGTTAGTATCGTCCGAGTTGGAGATGGACCTCTCTTGTTTGGTTTGCTTGGTCGGATTCAATCATTTCGTTGATTTTAGATGATTCGGTAATATCTTCGCCAGGATTATCATTTTGGTCCCTGGAGAGGAAGGACAATCAGCGCATGACAGTGAAGCTTCTCATTGAAGAGGATCCTGTGGAGGTGGAACTTCAATGGACCCTGAAGGAAGCAAGTGTTGGAGCAACCAATCGAAAGGACCCGCGACTGATACCGATTATCGTTGTGTTTTTGATAGAACTTGCATTTTTGATTACCATTGCCTTTGTACTATTATATTGATATTTAGCTGGATTGGTTTGTTTGTTGGAAAGAATCGAAACGAGGGGGAGGGAGAAGGGAGGTGGAATGCTGGCTAGAACAGAAAAGGAATGGAGAGCGTTGAAACAATAAGCAATATGTTTTGGTTAGGATGAGTGCGATCGGTTCAGAAAGGGCATTCTTTCGTGAAAAGGAACAACTGAGAATAGCTCCTCTTATAGCAAATAAAAAATAGATTCTCTAGTTATCCATAGGGTAAATAGACTTCGAGCAATATACATATTTGGCACCGTGAAAATGTTGGAAATCGAGACCCTATTGTAGTAGAACAGCTTCCACTAATGTGATTTACTCCCTATGTCTGTAGAATTGATTGGAGAATGAGAATACAAATATGAAGCAATCCACAAGGTTTTCAGAGTACATATTCTTACTAATGAGAGATACTGAACTAGATTTTTGATCCAGACATACAGTAAATTGTGGATAGCAGATAGCATTACGTATTTCCCATCAATAAAGCAATCTCATTCATAGCAAATAATACTCAAAACAACTATCCAGTGGGTTAAAGTTCCGTTTTTAACAATATTTATTCCCCACGGCAACAGTGAGAGAAAATTCCGCTCTTAAGATAGCTTCGAGAAGTTATCCTCGAATAGTGCAGTTAGGTCCTTAAATTATAGTTCAAAATTACTTTACTTGTTTTAAAAACAAATAATAGGAAGAGAATGAAAATACCTTCGATTATGGCAATTCCATAATTTGCCAAACTAAGATAATGTGTCAAATAGTAAAAAAAAAGTCAATGTGCTGTATATGTGGTGCGATTGCGCGTATGTTTGGATTTGGTAATCCTGGAATTGAATCGGGAAGTGCGGCGGCGTCAATGATGAGTGCTTCTTGGAGATCTGGAATTGGAAGAGGCATAATATCAGCATTTCAAAGCGTAGGAGCGACGTTTGGATCATCTAGAAGCCGTAATGGCTAGTAAGGACAGTAATAATATGCGTACTGTATTGCAGGCAAAATCAAAAACTAATGTAGACAATCAGTATTGTTTGTTATTAAAATTCAAGGATTTGATTAGAAATAGAAATAGACTATTGCTGGCCAAATATAAAGAAACGAATATCATACAAATGCTTAACTATTTGTATAAAAAAGGGAATAATCATAAATGTATCACTATTCTCTATTATGCAATTTGATTATTTTGATAATTTGGATACAGACTGAATGTTAAGCATTGAGCAAGACAATTTTACAAGATGATTCAAACAGAATATATACACTTTTCGATTTGTATATACACTCGACAAGCGAGAAATCACTATAGAATTAACACAACAAAAAGATTCCCGCAAGACTACAATAAAAAGATTTGGAATGTCTAAACACAATCAATAATAAGCATATAGAACCTCATTCTAATGTAACGGAACGAGGATAATAGAATCTCGATCTTTTAGGATTCTTGACGGATATCAAATTGGGAAGATGTACATTCAATCACTTCATTCGAATTCATTCAATCCATTCAATTATTGTTGATAAGGAATCACGGAAAACATCATCACCTATTGTGATGGATTGTAGATTTGGAAGATCTATGTATCATCCAAATATTCAATATCAGTTCAATACCTCGAATCACAAACGAATTGTAATAGAAATTGAATGAATAACTTCCAAGTATACCAATTTGAATGGATTGTAATTGTGGTAGATTCTTCAATTCAAAGTCGCCAGCAAAATCATTGAAACTAGATTCACCAATTTGAATGGATTCCAATGATTTACATTTCAATATGTGGAATGATTTCGATTCATCATCTCTCAATCCATTCTGTTTCTGAGTAAAAAAATACTTACCGATTTTGATAGTTTTCAATCGATTCAATCCATCGATTTGGAATGTTTGTACTGATTCAAAACAATCATCACCAATTTCGATTGATTCCAAATTATACAACAATGAAACATCCCAATCAACCAATACACATTTGTCACTCAGTTTCAAATGTTTCATTCCCATATTCAATGATTTGTTTCCATCGCCTTCATATTTTTCATCAGTATCACTTTCAATTCCATAATACCATTCACATTCATTCACTAATTTACCATACTGATCGATCATACACTTTTCCAATTCCAAATCGATTATCATCACACCAATATCCTTCATATTCAATCAAACCATTATTATGATAACTCGTTCCATAGCCAAATCGTTTCCAATTGATCATTATGCCCTTGTACACCAATATTCCATCATCATCATACATTTCACCATATCCAAATGGAATTCCTATTTTACGTTCTCTATTTGTCAATACCAAGCCTTCAAATCGACTTCCATGGTCCAAATCCACTATTCCTTCTCCAATAAATTCTTCACTATATGAAATATCACCAATTTGATGATTTCCAAACACTTTCAAGATTTTCTGCTCATTGAGGACAAATCCTTGATTCATGAATATTCCATTATTGAATTGCAATACTACACATTGTCTATTACTCAATATGAGTAAAATCCAGCCATTTGGTTTCATTTCTCTACCCAAGCATCCCTGCACATTTTGAATAATAGAACTATCAATTTGATAGTTACTAATAACAGAATTGACAAAATCAACAATCCTTGGCATCGAAATAAGAAATAATATGTAAAATCAGTTAATAGTAGAGTGATGTTTTGTTCAGCAGTGCCAGTTCTTTCATTCTTAATATGTAATATGTGGATTGCACTGTATGGTGCCATCAAATAGTAAAATCCCTACCAGAAGTCGTTCTCTATGTAGTAATTGTGTTTACCTTTCTTATAGTATTTACTCCTATCATTGCAACTCTTTTCGTTCCCTAAAAGGTTAAAACATTTCAATTACTATGGAAAACCGTTATTTATTGGCTCTTATTTTCCAAAGTATAGAGCGTGATCTCTAAATTGTTTTTCAACAACTTCAATCCCAACTTAGATCAATCGCAATAATAGTTAAGTAATTCTCCTTTTTGTAAGTTACAACAAAATGGAAATATGATAGGTAGTGCTACAGCCTGAGGTGAAGTCATAACCAACATTCAATCCCTCATTATGAAAGACTTCTAGTGACGTCGTGTCTTGTTTTCCTGTCCACCATTTCACAGTTTCATACACATCCAATGAAAACTTCTTCGAACAAACATCAAGACATACCCAAAACATTCCTCCTTCGGTCCTTCTTAAGGCTCCACACGTCCACGAATACGTCCAGTGCGACGAGCAGCAATGAGACCGACCTTCTTTCCGGGGCAAGTGCCACGGCTGCGAGTCGAAGGCTTACCAATGTGCTGGTGGTTACCTCCTCCGTGCGGGTGATCCACAGGGTTCATGCACACACCGCGCACCTTCGGCCACTCATTGCGCTTCACAGCGAACTTGTGGTACGCACGACCCGCCTTCAGCATCGGCTTGTCCATGCGGCCTCCGCCAGCCACGATTCCCACCATGCCACGGCAGCTACGCGTTACAACCAACACAAAGAGAGAAAAACATACCTCGAAGAAACCGTCTTCTTGATGCCCGAAGGCAGACGGATGAACGTCATGCTGCGGTCATCCGAGTGACCAATCACAGTCACGTAGTCGCCAGAGCAACGAGCCAGACTGCCGCGATCGCCCACCTTGTGCTCCACGTTGCACACAACAGTTCCCTCAGGAAGCTCACGCAGAGGAAGCACGTTACCCACGCTGATATCCGCCTTCTTACCGCAGAACACGCTCTGGCCAGTGAACATACCCTCAGCAGCCAGGAACAGCTCCTTGTCCACCTTGAAGTGGTAACTACCCATTAGCCACCTTCTGTCAAACGAAAGTACGGATTGCGGAAAGTGACGCGAGCAAGAGGAGCGCCACGACCGGAATCGTGAACGATCTCTCTCACCACTCCCTTCAGGAATCCGTTGCGCTCAGAATAGTCCAAGGCACGGAATTGAGGTACTCCCTTACGCAGGTGAGTGTGAGCCTGGAAGACAGCTCCTTTAGCTCCCTTTCTTTGTCCTACACATGCAGTTAGATGTCAAATTCAGCGAGTTTAAAGGAAAATCAACAAAAGTTGCATAAAGTCAGAAAATAGTATGGAATTGATTTTTCGATACTTACCTCGAATCACGCGACCCATTTCAACAAATCTGGTATGTCTTTTCTACTCATTTCCTTAGAAACCTGAATCTTATCATGTTTGTATGGGACAACATACATTAGCAAAATAGAAAATGATTATTATGCAGTAAACAATAGCGATTTCGAAGTTGAGATACTCTTTGTAGCAGTAAGGAAGGTGGAAATAAGAAAAGGGATGACATTTGTAAAACAAGGCCGTTTGTCGATATTTTTGGAAAGTTGTAGTATGTAGCATTCACTGGAAAATGCCACACTGACTCTTTCGTTACCCATCTATTAAACACACTCCTAACACATCCTTCAGCTTAGTTGTAACCGTTCATCACATTTCAATATAATAAAACTGCTGCTACTTCTACTACTACTCGTGTAGTTGAAGATTAGTATTTCTGAAACTCCCTGAAGTCGTGTCAATATCTTTCATTTTTACGAATTGTTTGGTGTACATCGGTTTATAAATGAGTCAGGAAGATGCTAACATATCTCCAAGTGTATGTTACACGAAGTCCTCAATACCTAGAGCGCAAAGGAGGAGAAGAATCTTCTTAACGATTCGACATATGTAATCTGGTACGGAGTAAATCATCTTGCTTCTATCGTGATCCCTGTTGGTTTGACCATGTTATTCTCTGCGTTTGTATTTTTGTACAGTCTTATTTGTAGAATTCTCGTGAATGTAGTGAGACCAGCGAGTTTTACTTCAGCCTTAGAACAGGGATTGACGTATATTTAAGGAATTGGATAAATGGAAGGGTTTACATGGTATACAAACAGGAAGCAGACAACACGTGGGACTCCATCTGGCAAGCAGTAATCAATTCCTTGGTGATTGTTTTGTTTATTGGCCTGATGACCTTCATTATGGTCATCCTCTACAAATACAATTGCATTAAAGTGCTGTACGGCCTTCTCTACTTTTCCACCTTCATGGCGATCGGCTACACAGGCTGGGTCATCTTCTACATGGCCGCCATGCAATACCAATTCAGCTGCGACCTCTTCTCCTCCGCCTTCATCTTCTTCAACCTCGGCGTCGTCTCCGTCATCTCTATTTTCGGAACTGTAAAAATCGGCCCTTTTTTTTCACCCAGTACGCCCCTCCCCTCGTCAAAAAAGCCTTCCTCATCTTCATCAGCTGCCTCGTCTGCTACCTCCTCTCCTTCTTCCCCGACGTACCCCTTCCCCGCGGTTTTACCCCCAGTGGACCACGTGGATCCTCCTCATCGCCATGGCTCTCTACGACATCTGCGCCGTTCTCACTCCCTGCGGCCCTCTGAAACTCCTGGTTCCACGTTTCCACAATATATGAGGTAGATCAACATCTCGCAGAATCGGGACGACGCCATCCCCGGGCTTCTCTATGAAACCACCCTCGATCACAGCGACGGGCCGCTCCCCATCGATGAAACGCCCGACGAGGGGGTCATTCCCGCGGGAGAGGGTGTGATCACGGACGGAGACTACGTGGCGGACTCGGAGATCGAGATGGAAGAGGGCGGGAAGATCAACCGGATTTTCGAGAGTACGATAACCGCGGTTCTGTGAGGGTAGAGGAGAGCGTGTCGCTGGGACTGGGGGATTTTATTTTCTACTCGCTGATGGTGTCGAAGGCGAGTTTGGCGTCGTCGGTTCCGTTTGTGTTTGTGTTCGTTATTATTCTGACCGTGGGTCCCGCGGGGATGCGTGAGTTTTAGGGGCTGTTGTTGACGATGGCGTTTTTGAGCGTGCTGGAGATGGCGCTGCCGGCGTTGCCGTTCTCGATGATTCTGGGAGTGGTGACGTATGCGTTGACGTATTTTGTGGTTACGGCGATGACGAACCAATTCGCATTAAATGGAGTTTTGTTCTGATTGTATTTTCGGAGTGTTTGTTGCAAATAAGTGTGGTTTGGGGTAGAGGGTGTCCGGAGAGTGCAAGGATGCAGTTGGCTTTCACACTTTTCCTGGGGATGATCGACTATTTAGATTCAACGCAGAGAAGGCATTGGACGTTCACCAGGGAACAGCTGAGTGTGTTCTTTTCCCCCAACGATCAAGTCTAGATGAGATCCGCCAAAAAGCGCACGATCAAATAGTGAAGTCAATCATTTTCAAAAGAAAGGTATTTCCGGATGAAATGCAATGAAGATGAAGGAAATACTGTCATCCATGACCCAACCGAATGAAACGGAGTCGAACACTGCGCAAACGGTGGCTAGAACGCCCACGAACGCGTCGTTACGTCCTGCAGTTTCGACTCCGACTTCTGACAAGGGTTTGCCAGAACCAACCGCGAAATCGCTTCTGGACTCGTTCGTTCCATCTGCCGAGGATTTAGAACCCTATTTATCTGTGAATTATCCTTGGTTTTCTTAGTAGGTAGGTTAATGAAGAGCTGGTGCTGCTTCACTTTTACCTGACGCGTCTTTTTGAAGACGACGTCAAATACATAAAAAAGGACATCTCTGTTCGTTCGGTGCAGTTCTGTGCTGCCGCCTACGTGAAGCGTTTTTTCCTGGAGCGCAGCGTTCTCCAATACAATCCTCTCCTTATCATCGCCTCGAGCCTGCTCTTAGCATACAAAGCAGACGAGTTCTGCATGGTGAAAGCAGACAGCATCGCCCGCACACTTCACCAAAAGGAGGAAGACATCGTCAAAACCGAGCAGAAAGTTTTGTACGCCTTGAAATACGAAATCATCGTCCACACGCCCTGCCGCATCGTTCGAGTACGCTCTGCAGCTGCCTGATCAACAGGCGATCGATACACTGCTCGCCGAAATCGCGCTCTCCGACGAGGGAAAACAGATTTTAACAGAGCAAACGATGGACGAAATCAAAACCAAAGCCGATCAGTTGCTTCTCGAAGTTTTTGCCACCGATCTCGATCTTCTTTTCTCCCCGTCGCTCCTCGTTTTCTTCGTTTATTCCGCCGTCCTCGCAGAGCGACCCAACGGGCAGTTTCTCTTCACACAGATCGTGGAAAAGGCGAAGCAGGACGGGAGTTTCGCGTCGAATGTTCGATTCGAAGCGCTGACGCAGGACATCGAGAGCGTGAAGCGCGAATTCGATCGGTTCAACGAAATGGTGGGGAATGGAAGGACGCTGAGACGCAGATCGCTTCGTTTCGATTGAAGAAAGTGAATCGGCGCTGGAAAGCGTGCAGAGAATTCGATGGAGCCAAAAGCGAATCGCAGGAAGCGAAGAAATCGAACGCATCGCATGTTTTGAACTCGCAGAATTCGATGAATTCGGTGAATTCGGTGAATTCGCAGGGCTCGGTGAACTCGACGGTTTCGATGAATTCGGTGAATGCGATGAATGCGATGAACGTGGAAACAGGAGGAAGGGTTGGGAAGACGGAGCGCGAAGGAACGTTGCCGGTATTGGCTTCCTCGCCGAAGCGAAGCGAGCTGTCGACTCCAAATACGCCGAAAGCGTCGGTGGGATCGGTGGGATCCAAGGCATCAATGTCTCCGATTCATTAGATGGGGACTTTCGAAGAATGGAGATTTGGTGTGTTGCTGTTTGTTTGAATCACGATGGAAAGAATTGGAGATTGTTGTGTGTGGGACGTTCATTGATTCAACTGATTGATTCATACATAATATCTTTCATTGATTCAATTAGGATATCATCCTTTGATTCAATTCAATCATTCAATCATTATAAGATTTGAACCATTCACTGCCCAATTATTCATCTCATCATCTTCCTTTCTCTTCATCTCAACGCCTCCCTCTCCCCAAACCTCCCTTTGTTTCCTTCCAACAAACACCCATCCAAATCCAAATCCAAATCCAAATCCATACTAATACACAATTCTCTTCATATCGTCTTCCACGATATCGAAGACACATGCCCATTCTGCTTCTTCAAATTCTCCAAAAACGAACCCATCCCGCTATCATATCCAACTCGCTCCTCCTCATTTGATTGGCCACCGTCTCGTGCCTCCTCCTCCCGCGGTTTCTCCGAATCCCGCATCGCACTGTCCGCGGGAATCAGCGAAATCACCGGATCCTGAGCGGCCTGATCTACAATGGATTGGGGCCCATTTGTTCCTTCCGGTCCCGATTCTGATCCCCCACAACACCAACAAAAATACGACCTCCTCTTCTTTTCCGCGGGAATCGACGCACTCGGAACACTATTCCCCGCCTGAGGCGACGAAAGCGCCCGCGTGAGCCGAATGCTCGGAATTCTCACCGACTTTCGACCCGATAACCGCGATTTTTGATTGGAATTATCCGCGGTTTTTGCATCCATGGGATAGTTCCACGGGAGAACGACCTTTCTCTTGGCGGTGGTTGTGCTGTTCCACCAATAGCGAGACGAAGATTCGGCGTCGGACGCGATGATTGGCTCCGGCGAAATCGAATCTTCCAAATAATCTTTGACCAAAATCTGCGTAAACACAGAATTCGAGCCTTTTTTTGGGCTGTTTCCGATGGCTAGGAAATCAGGAATTCCAAAAATCGGCACGAGACGCAAGAACGAACTGCTTCTCATCGTACGTTTTCTCCGTGGGGTCGAAATGAATAATGTTCCGGTCCCCCTGCTGGAACGTCGACCATTTGATTGGGCACATCAGCGAACTCCATTCTACCCTCGATTTTTGGAATCACAAAAAACCCGAGTTCTGAGGCGTTCGGGGAGTTTCGGCGCCTGGCGACACCGCGGGACTCGTCGAACCGGTCGCTCCAAAATCGGGCCGATTTTTGGAATTCCGCCATTCCTCGGCTTTGGCTTCAATGAACCGAACGGCGACGCGGAACGAGACAAAACAAAATCTGCCCGTTATTTGGAATTCCAAAAATCGACCCTAATTCTCGTTCTTGAAGTTTTGAGAAATCGAATTCGTTCACGAACTCGATCGTGAAACACAATTGCGTGACACGTGACTCCAAAACGACCAACGCGATGAGCGGCACCAGATCATCTGCCGCCAAATCCATTTCCTTCCCTACCCATAACCGCGGGAATCATGTCTCACCGTACGCCTTGCTCACGTGCTGGCAAATATCGCGGTTAATGCACCGCATGCATTCCCAGAGCACGTGCAGTTTCTGCACCACGCACGTGGTTTCCTCCAATCCGTTCAGCGTGTGAACCGCGGTTTTCAGCACCTCCGGAGCAAACAGAATCGGGTTGAGGGATAATTCCCGCGGGGAGGGACCGCCATGCAGCTGCAGCCAGCCGCGATACCCCGCGATGAGCTGGTCCCGCGGGGATGTGAGTGTCTGAATGGCGGGTGCGATCTGCATGAAAAAGTAGAAACAGTGGAAACGGTGGAATAGAGACGGTTCATGAGGAAGGTTTCGATGCAGGCGCGAAGAATGAGAGTTTTTTGGCGGGAAGTGAGGCATTGCCGCCAATTGGGGTTGACCTGGATCATGAGATCGGTATGGCGGTCAATGATGGATTGGAGGCGAGTGCGCAGCTCGCTGCGGTGCGCGGCGATGTCGATGGATTTGAGGCGGTTGCTGAGGTAGAAAAGATCCTGCGTGAGGGAGGTGAAAACGGGAGCGGCCGCGGGGTCGTTGCAGATCGAGGACTCGATTTCTGGGGGTGATGATGAAAGAGGAGAGCGACCATCGATGCTTTTGAGGTGGAGAGAATTGATCCCCGCGTGGGAGGTGTTGATCGAGATGTACTTGCCCTCGACGGGCTTGTCTAGGAGGAGGATTCTGTAGGACTGGCTCATGTCGTTGTTATTGTACACTTCGTTGTCCTCTAAAATGCGACAACTCCGCTCTACGGCGGAATCTTCAGCTTTTTGGCTTGTTTTCTGCAAGTGAGGATTTCTAACCATCTCTACATATACAAAAAGATAGTTGGAGTCAATCTCTGCTAGCTTCCCAGTCAACGAAACATATTGACCGAGGTAGAACGGAGAATGCTGGAAGATGTGCGCCTCTATGCGTCAGGATTAAGAGGAGCGTGTACGAATGTACTGTTTAGACAACTTTTCGTTCACAATTGTGTGCTTCACAGGAATGGCTACAATCCATCGATTACTGAACGCTTTCGATTCAAAAGACTAAAAATAAGGACGGTTCAACACGATTACCGGAATAAACCGCTTCATGCTCTGAAAAAACTCACTCAATATTGGATTTTCGTCATCATATACAAAGATATCAGACATTTTCAACAACACAATTTTGGGTTAAGTACGAAACTGGCTAACCTACCCGACAGTAACAAGGATTTCAAAAGAAGAAATAAGAGACAAATAGAATAGTAGAGTTGGAGTCGGTTAGTACTTCAATAATGAGTCGAGGGTTGGTTTTTTGGAATTCCGTTTTTAAATTGTGCTTGACCGTTTTTCATATCCTTGCTAATAAGGTATTTGGTAATTTTTATATCTTTCTTCTTAATCGAATACCATTGTAATAATGTCATCCGTAGTTGATTCTCGAGCGATGGGAGTAATGAAGTTAACGGTATTTAAGGAATAGGGATCGAAGTCTAAACAGCGCGAGTTTAAAGATTTTCTAGAAGAATCTGGCATCGTGAAGTGTATTAATGTGGCGTTTTCTACTCTATTTGACCAACGACCTAAGACGGAGGAAGGTTTAGTGTACCTCTTGCTTCCTGTTTCTTAATTTAGAACGTTCCAACGCATTATGGCAAAGAGCTACATTTTGGAAATCGAAGGAGACAAACAGAAAATCGAGGAATATGCGAAGCAGAATTTCGATCTGAATAATGAGAAAGCTAATTTGATTCGAGAGAACCAAAACCTTCGTATTGAGAACATGGAGTTGAGACGGTTAAGGAAACAAGAACGGAAAGAAAAGAAACAGATCCGAAAGCAGCTTATTCAAATTCGAAAAGAGCTTCGGTTAGTCGTATTTATTTCTGGTGGGAATTCACTGTAGAATCCGAACGCAGCGTCCCTCCCTGAAGTGGAAGAGGAGGTTTCCTCTTCGGACAGTGACTCGGACATCGAGATTCCTCTAAATCTAGCGATGTCTTCGCCTGGACCTGTAGGCTCTCTTCCAGCTGTTGTCCGTAGATTGATCTGTCCAGCCCCAATGCTGGTAGTGGCCCTGTATCTGCGATTGGCTCTCCCAAGTTGCAGACCGGAATTCCGCTGATGAGTCCTGTAGGAAACGGATTGCCGGTGGATGATTGATCGTAGGGATCGAGCGGGAAGCCCGAGTCTGGAATGGCAGGATCGCCTCAGCCTATATTGGGCACGAGTGCAGGTAGTGAGAATGTGTCTGCAATGAAGAAGGATAATCCTGCCCCTGCTTCTCCTTCTGGTGGAGCAAACGATTTCTTGGCAGAGATCAGAGCCAAGGGTGGTGCTGCCGCTCTGAAAAAGGATAATCCTGCTCCTGCTCTCAAGAAGGATAACCCTGCTCCTGCTTCTCCCTCTGGAGCCGGAGGAAATGATTTCCTTGCTGAAATCAGAGCGAAGGGTGGTGCTGCCGCTCTGAAGAAGGATAATCCTGCTCCTGCTTCTCCTTCCGGTGGAGCAAACGATTTCTTGGCAGAGATCAGAGCGAAGGGTGGTGCTGCCGCTCTCAAGAAGGACAATCCCGCTCCTGCTTCCGCCCCTGCTTCTGGTGGAGCAAACGATTTCTTAGCAGAGATTCGAGCCAAGGGTGGTGCTGCTGCCCTTAAAAAGGACAATCCTGCCCCTGCTTCAGGAGGAGGCGATTTCTTGGCAGAAATCAGAGCGAAGGGAGGCGCAGCTGCTCTCAAGAAAGACAACCCTGCCCCTGCTTCTGGTGGAAATGATTTCCTCGCTGAAATCAGAGCGAAGGGAGGCGCAGCTGCTCTGAAAAAGGACAATCCCGCTCCTGCTGCAACTGGTACCGGTGGAGGCGATTTCCTCGCTGAGATTCGAGCCAAGGGAGGCGCAGCCGCTCTCAAGAAAGACAACCCTGCCCCTGCTTCTAGCGGAGGTGATTTCTTGGCAGAAATCAGAGCGAAGGGAGGCGCAGCCGCCCTTAAGAAGGATAATCCTGCCCCTGCTTCTAGCGGAGGTGATTTCTTAGCAGAGATTCGAGCCAAGGGTGGCGCTGCTGCTCTCAAGAAAGACAATCCCGCCCCTGCTTCTAGCGGAGGTGATTTCTTGGCAGAAATCAGAGCGAAGGGAGGTGCTGCTGCCCTTAAGAAGGACAATCCTACCACAGGTACTCTCCCTCCTTCATTCAAGAGAGACAGCTCGTCTTCATCATTACCTCCCCGCATCTCAACTTCAGGAGGTGACTTTTTAGCAGAGATCAGAGCAAGAGGAGGAGCTGCTTCATTAAAAAAGTCTAACTAAAATAGTATTGTGTTTTGATGTGGAGGGAAATGTTTATTGGATCACACACCTCATTCTTGATATTGCAATTTCTAGTTATACAATACTATGGAAAATAAGAGGAAAGGTGAAGGTTCTTGTTCGTAATGACGAAAAGGAATTCCAAAGGATGAAAGTGAAGAAAAAAGAGCGCATATTTCAGGTCCAGAGCCAGCACCAAAGGAGGAGGAGTACGAGCCTTTCTGGACTGTTGAAATAGAATTTGCGATTCGACGGAGCTGACGGAATATACAGAATTCGATAATACAAATTCTATTTCCACCAGTCTTCATGACTTTCAGACTCGAATGGGAGAGTTTGTAGCAAAGTACCACGACCTATTTGCGTATTTTAGATGAACAAGACTCATTCCAGAGATGTTCTAAAGCATATTAGCGAGATCAAAGCAGAGACAGCATCCTATATCAGTGAACTAGAAAACGTTTTCAGAACGGATTTCCTCTTACCTTTAGGAGCAAGATCTTCTGGATAAGCAACTTGCGTTTCTCACAGAGAAGACACTCGCCCTCCAGAAAACCATCATGGGTCTTCTAGGAAAAAACAATTTTGTAGAATAATCTGTTTGTTGTTGAAATCATTTATATTCCTTCCACAAAGTACTCGTCATGATTCCTTGCTTTGCGAGAAGGGCATGTCGCTTTACTCGGTTGCTTTCGACAGCAACTGGAAATGCTGCCTGGAGTGAAGAAGCGATTCGTACCATTTTGCTATGGGAAATCAGATATAGAACCTTTTTCAAAGTTTGTTGGAAAGTCAATTCGAAAGGGTAGTTGTCTCCTTTTGATGTGATGCCTAGGAGAGAGTATTGACCTATCGCAGCAGCAATTAGAAGATTTGATATCGACAGAAGATGAGAAATTAGTTGGAAATACAGCAGCGTTATCACTTTTAGGCGCAAGCATATATTTTGCATGCGAACTCGGTCACTGAAGTTCACTTCTCTAACGAAATCTCTCTCCATGGGTTTATGGGTAGGACTCACAACTCCTTGTAATGGTCGCAGATTTGCATAATATGTGTGAACGGAACTGTCAGCATTGCTGGATGCGTCGTGCAAATAAGGATGTCAAGCGCTTTATGTGCTTTCCTGTTTGATTCGTTTTCTCGTTTTATGTAGACCCACGTCTATGACAATATGGAGTGGCTGTACAACAACGGAATCGGGACCATTGTGATTTGCAGTGGAGAGTTCAACAACGAAGGCCGTACCGAGTTCATCGAGAACATTATCCACAACACCATCGATAAGAGCAAAGAAATCGATAAGGGGCTTCGAGTCTGTTGTCTTCGCTCTGCCTCACCCACAGGAAAAGAAGGGCGACTTCTCCGGAGGGGCAGCCATCCAAATCGGTCTGCAGATGGGGGAAATTCCTTTAAACACTGGAAAGCGGTACTTCAAAAACGGAGCCAATCTGTTTTACCTGCGAATGGAAGCGATGGACCGCCTCCTCTACAAGGATGTGTTCATTCGAGAGAGAGGATACGACGAGCGATGCGAGTAGCGTTTCGATTTGTTTTTTCGAATGAAGGAACATCAAAAAGATGATGAAAATGGGGTATGAAGTGTACTCGGGAACGATCGTGGGGCTCCCCTTCCAGACCGACGAGAATCTCGTGGAGGACATTCTGGGAATGAAAGAGCTGGGCGTGGACGGCTTGGAGTAGCGGTTCGGAGCGCAGCTGACGCGTAGCTTTGATGTGTACATGCCTACAAAGGACACGCCGATCTATCCCTTCTGGAGAGAGCAGAACGATGTGGGACAGAGCGTCATAGAATGAACGGTAGAATCAGTACAGACCCTACCTGGAGCGGTCCTTCCAGCGACTGAAGCGGATGATCGCGTTGAGTCGGATCGTGATGCCCTCGGTGAGCATTACCACCTCTGAGCTGCACTTGCTGCTCCACGCGAACGGCATGCAGGAGATTCTGAACGCGGGCGCCAACGTGGTGAAGATGTTCTCGGGACCGCGATGGACGCGACAGTTCAACTTGGTTTGCGTGACGCCCAGGCCTGATGTTTCTAGTACTTCGACGAGATGCAGCCGGCCTTCCCCGAGGACTACGTCTTGCAGCACAATCTTCAGGTGATCCAGGAAGCAGGGAAGATCGTGGGGAGCGCTGATGCAGCTCTGATGTGTAGCCAGTCCTCACGCGCGCGGTTATCAACTCACCGGCGTACATTCGACGGATTAGTTCCTCTTTATGGAGTGTTTGATGCATGAAACAAACAACCGACTGTGCCAATCCAATTTATCAACACGCTTAACGACGGCAGGTAGAAGGTCTGGTAGCAAGGAAGGTGCTGCGGTACTTCTTGGACTCAGCACGGTACTGGCGGTGGGGCAGAGCGTACTTCACGTTCTTGTGAGTGTACATGATGTTCTGGTGTCTTCTCAGATCCTCATCGGCCACCACAGCGGTCTTGATGATCTGGATCGATCGGTCACGAGCACGGTGGGTACCAGCCATCTCAGAATAGCACTGCTTGACAGCACCAATCAGAGAGGTGTCGCGGTACTCCTTGTACATGTTGTGAGTACCAGAGCGAGAGTTGTAGCGCAGCCAGATTCCGTAGTTCTTCACCTCGCCACTCTTCTCGAAGATCTAGCAAAATCACCAACCGCTCCACAAACACGAACCTCGTTCACAGCGAGAATCTCTCCAGTTCCCTTCTTCATCTTGTGAAGTCTGTGCATGAAATACCAGTAACGAGACTTGGCAGTCACAGGATTGGGAGCAAAGAGTCTCATGCGGAAGATTTCGGGCTCAGGGTCGTTCTCCGTGGGAAGTCTGCGACCAACAACGTGGTAGTAGTGAATCTAGGCAAAAATGAGCACTTTCGCCACAAAGAGACCAAGAAAATCAACAAACTGCAGAACGAAACCCTACAGGCATATTGACAACAATAAATGCGAAAGGCACAAGCTATTCTATTGAATTGATGTCGCCAACAAAGCGATGAAACCCCCACAGATTCCGCCGTGACCCATGAGCGACTTCCCTGTATTTTTTCTAGTATAATTTTCAGGTCACGAATTCCAGATTCTGAAGTGGCACAATCCAAAAAGACAATATAGAGTGGTGTTGACGGTTTGTAAATAGCAACATCCAGTGTAACCTGTAGTTTTGTGTGTGATCCTAGGATATAGAAAATAGTGATAATGTCGACTCGATACAAGGGATATGGAACTGATAAGCATATCCCTCTAATCTAGGGATCAACGAGACTGTTTTAGAGTTCATTTTCATTATTGTTCGATGTTTTCTCTTCGTTTCTCACGATTCTTTTCTGGTTCTGTGATCGTTGCACATATTGTACTACTTTAAATGCAGGGAGCCAGGGTGGCCGTGGTAGGAGCTTCGGGAGGAATCGGTCAGCCTTTATCACTGCTCTTAAAGTTGAATCCGCTGGTTCGTGAGTTGGCTCTGTACGATCTCAACCGTCCTCCGGGCGTTGCAGTGGATTTGTCACACATCAACTCTCCGTGTGAGGTGTATGGGTTAAGAGGCGTGGCCAATCTTCCCGAAATTCTCACAGGAAGTGATGTCGTGGTGATTCCAGCAGGAGTTCCGCGAAAGCCAGGGATGACTCGAGACGATCTCTTTGTCATGAATGCAAAAGTGGGACTTCAGCTAGCAGATTACTGCAGTCGGTACGTTGAACAGTCTCTTTTGTGAAATCAGATATTGTCCAGAAGCCAAAGTCTTGCTCATCACGAATCCCATCAATTCAATTCTTCCTCTTTTCAATGAGGTGTATCGTCGGCGTGGAATCGACGCAAACAATCGACTCTTTGGAATTACTCTTCTCGACTCCATTCGTGCCTCCACCTTTATCGCAGCCGCCCTTCACGTTTCGCCTCACCTCATCCATATTCCTGTCGTGGGAGGCCACGCAGGCACCACAATCATCCCTTTGCTCTCCCAACTTCCTTTAGGGATGCTTCGATTGCTCGATATTCCCGACATCACAACGCGAATCCAATTTGCAGGCGATGAAGTTGTGTCTGCCAAAGAAGGCAATGGCTCTGCAACTCTGGCGATGGCCTATGCTGCGTCGGAGTTCACGACAGCTGTGCTGCGAGCGATGAACGGAGAAGAAAATGTCATCGAACCAGCGTTTGTCAGGCAGGACTTTGAGAGTTGCCACTATTTTTCATCGCTTGTACGACTTGGGAGGAATGGAATGGAGGAGGCTCTTCCATTACCTTCGAATATGTCGTTTTTTGAAAGAGAAGCGATTAAGAAAGCCATGCCGGTGCTGAAGAAGCAGGCACAGAAGGGAATTGACTTTGTGACGCGAGAAATGGTTTTGTGTGTTTGAGAAAACAAAAGTTGGGATATGTTACATAGAAGAACTAGCTCTTCTCCCCAGCTTAAAATACTTCTGGAACAGAGAAAACTTTTGAGCCTTTACAGGATGGCAATCATGATCCTCAGAAAAACGGTGCCTACATTCGCAAAAAGAGAGAGAACTTACTTGAGGCAAACCTCTTGACCGCACTTGTCACACTTTATCGTATTCACTGCATACAGCTTCTCCTTACATCCCGGAACGGGACATCGTTTAACGACTTTCTTTTCAGGAAAGCAATTGTAGCGTAAGTGCTCATTTACCTATATGAAATGCACAACTAAACTATTATACGAGGATGCTGACATCGACTCCTTGTATAAGCTGAATGGGTTGATTGCAGTACTTGCATAAAACAACTTCCTTGTTTCCTTTGCTGGCATTCGGACATTTGTGGTCTTCGTATCGGATGTGATTCACGCAAAAGTATTTTCCGCAAAAGTTGCATTTCATAGGAAGAATATCCCTTTGTCTACAAAGGGAGCAGTGTTCTCCCAAATCATCAAACTCCATTTTGGAAAAGAAAAATGCAATTAAAAATGAAAAATTCTTTTTACGTGTTAGGCGTTACAGTCGAAGTTTCGAAGAAAAATCGATTTGCATAACTGAAACAAACAATTCCAAAATGTTACATTTCTCGATAAAAATTCTTTAGCTTGCGGATATGGCAAGAATCCATCCAAACAATCACTGCCATGATAATGAGCAAACAAAGAAAGATGAGTGCTGTTAGAGATCGTAAAGTCGCCCAATCCCACTTGTATTGCCTATGATAAATCTCCCGCTCCACCTCCGAATAGAAAACGCTGCAGACATCTTCATGGCTTCCATAAATGCACGAAAAACCAGCAGTGTCTGAGAACAGTCCGGTAGTAATCCGAGAAGAGGAGGAGGAGGAGGAAGAAGAAGAAGAAGATAATGAGGAAGAGGAAGATAATGAGGAAGAAGAAGAAGAAGAAGAAGAAGTCAAAGAAAGCGGCTTCATCAGCCAATTCAGTTCCTCAGAGAAATCTACGCTTCACACAGGTCCCAGATTCGCACCCAGCTGGAAAATGCACGTAAAGCAGCGCGGGAGCGCGAGACACTTCGTATGCTCCGTGACCAGCTCGCACTGCGTGGTGTTGAACGACAAATGCACCGCGACGGTCTGCATCTCCGAGACATTCCTCGTCAGCGGGATGAACAAAATCTACTTCCAAGCCCTTCTCTCTCCCCACTTCCAGCGTCTCGCCGCGCCTCCCTCCCTCGAACAGCTTCTCTCCCGACAGCAGCGTCGCGATCTCCGCCTCCACCACCATTTCCACCCCCGATTTCCCCTTTACCACCGTATTCCGAGGCGTTTCCATCTCCCCGTCCTTCACCACGAACACGCTCAGAAACGGAGAAAACCGCGAGTTCAGCACCGTCGGCAGCATGTCCGTCAGAATCGCGTCGTGTTCCCCGCGGTTATACACCCACACCGACTTCCGCACCGTCGCCGTCCCCTCCGAAACGCCCAGCTGGAAGTCGAGTTCCGCGGGTTCCGCCTGCATTCGGACGTCGCATCCAATTCGCCGCTCCCCGAAGCAGATTCCCGCGCAATCCTGGTCGCTGTTCGCCGTGTGGTCTGTGTCGGATCCCCGCGGTTCTCGCCTACTGGACGTTCCTCCGCTGCACACGCCGCAGTCGTCGAGCTGCGCGTGCCCGTTGCACACCCCCATGCAGTCCACCGTCTACGTCCCAGTCCCGCGGGAATCTCACCTCCCCGCGGCAACAATCGCGACCCCCTGAAAGCGTCGCGGCGACGACCGCAGAACCGCGGCAAGCGCTCTCGCAGTCCAGATCCGCGGGGAGGCAGCACGTGCCGTCGGTGTCGACGATTTCCCCGCGGGCGCAGGCTTCCGCGGTAAACCCGTAGATTTCGCCGTCGTCGCCCAGACACTGATCCGCGGGGATGATCCAGGAAGAGCAGACGCCGCAGTGGTCGCACGTGCCGTTCGATTCGCAGGGGGAAACCGGGGAAACTGGAGAAACTGGGGAAACCGAGGTAACCGAGGAAACCGAGGTAACCGAGGACGATGTGGAATGCATCGTGGAAACCGTGGAAACCGTAGAATTGGAGATAAAGACAGAAAGTGGAAACGTGGAAGTGAGTCGGTTCCAGGTGGAATTGACCGAGGAGCGAAGTCTACAAAAAGAGGGAAAAAAGCGGCAAAAACTGGAGGGAAACCGAAACGGATCCCTGCAACCCGGTAAAATCCGGCTCCAAACACAAAATTTCCCGCGGGGATACGATTCTAATGAAAACCCCTGCGAAATGCAAACAAAACCGCGGCAACGCGGGATGTGCCGATGACGCAGCGGAAGTTGGAATTCGAAAGAAGTGCAAAGGAGAAATAGGGAAACGTCAGGGACAAGTTGGTGGGAACTAAAAAAAAGGCGGGAAGGCGAAGAAAACTGCCCGGGAAAATCGTGTAGGGGGTCAGACAGAATTCCGTGGGGGTCAAAACGAAGAGTTCCACGTGGGAGAAGACAAAACCGCGGGGATCGGAGAATTGGTCGGTGATCGCGGTTATTGTGCGGAAATTGGCGTAATGCCCGAGAGTGTTAAAATCCCTTCGGTAAACGTGGAAACAGAGAACTACCACATCTGATTGTTTGTGAAATAGTAATTCCCGCGGGTTGAATAGTCGATTTCGCGAAGAAAAGGGCGGATTCCGACGAATCCGCGCTTTCGATTGGCAATGGGCGGAATCGGCCATTGGATGTCTTTGTAACAAAAAACAATGTCGCCTGCGCGGTAGATAACAACCATAAACGAATTATAGCTCGTGCCGTAGTAATCGGGAACATCGTTCCAAATAAAAATGGCACGGTCCGATTCGAGGCGATATAAAATCGCTGTCGTGTTTTTCCCTAAGGGAGGAATCTGCACACCATTACCTTCCTTGCAAAATCATTACTAAATCTGTCAAATAGGGAGCAATGAGAGTATCGTAAAACGTTGTATCGATCGTACAGGGTTCACGCTCAAAATAACCCCGGCAACGCGGTGTTGCAGTGATCGATAAATATCCATTCGGAGAGATCCAAACATGCCGCACTTTTTTATCATAAAAGGGAAACTCGAACTACAATCATACGAATTGAAGAATATTACCGGTAGTTCTACTCTCTCCATGAGGGAGTCGTCGTAATTCACGATCCAGGATTCATTAAAAGTCAACGAATCCACATCGATCGGTTCTATCGAAAATAACATGTCAGTATACTGGATTCCACATGCCTGATAAAACAGGCAACATAAAATCCATAACACAATCATTCTTTGTATGGGAGTTTCGTTTTCTAAGGTTTCTCAAATATGCAGCAACAGGGAAGAATTACTGTGCGCGGTCCATTCAGAGAGAATGAGAAGGACAAGTATGTTGCGCTGCTAAAGGGACACCCCTTCAATACGGAGGCATCCTTTTTTCTCCCTACTATAGGTTCAAACAAACGCAAATCGGGACTAGAGTATGGACTGTAGGTGAAAATCAGTTGTAGGTTTTTTGGTGACGAAGATGATGATACAACGTTCTTGTCGTTCAATACAGCTCCAAATTCTAAATCCGTTTTGACCAATGATATTGGGTTTTACTATTCGATTCATGGTCCTCCCCATTTGTTTTTCGAGGTTTTTATTGTTTCGGCACTAGTCTGATTCGTTAGGAACCATTTTATTCCACATATGTCGCTGTTCCTAACGGACTCACGCTTTCCACAGTGGATACTCCCAAAGACAGCTGCAACACACTCTGTATCATATATGGACAATACCTCGTTCTAACAGTCGATGCTGAAAGTTATGTGCGTTTGGGCTTGGTTGGAAAGCACGCCTCATCTCGTCCTTATTCCAAAGATCACTATTTCATATCGGTTCCTTTGAAAGGATTGTCTTCCACAAGTAAGCTGCTGAGTCGTGTTCGGGACTGTTTGAAGGAGGTAGTCTGCGTGTCTATCTGTAAATACGTGAGATTGCTCCGTTATCGATGCATTGCTTTTATGGAAGAGGCGAGATCGACTTCCCCTCCACTTTTACCGTGCAGCGTGTTGAGAACCGTTCCTCTTCCCACAAAATTTCGTCTATTCCCATCTTAAAGCTTTCTTCCAGCTTCTTTGAAAGTGCATTATCTCCATTCGATCTCGATCGGGATTCTCTTCCAAACGAGACCTATCTCCAATTCAAAGAAGAAAAGCAGCATGTTCCCATTCCTTTTTTTTCCTTTTTTCATAGAACCGCGAGAGCATTTTGCTGGGATTGCTCGATTGGATGGGTCTCGTGTTATCGCAATGTAGCGACATGAGTACGATTTTCTCTGTGTTTTGCAATGAATTTAGAGTGTTTTGTCCAAACCGAACTCTCCAAGTTTGCCATCAGCGCCGCCTTCGAACGCGAGGACGCAACTGATTCGAATTCGATCGAAGTCGTGCGGACGCAGGGCTGGATTTCCACAGCGTCGCTTCTAGAGTCGCTTTGTCTGCCTGTCCTTTCCCCTAGAAAACTGGAATTCCTGAATTCGCAGGTCCAGAACGGCTCGTATCCCTTCGCTTTGGCCTTCGTGAGCGGCGGTCGGGACTGCGGAGGCACGTGAATTCCGAGGTTTTTCACCGCGTAGTGCAGTGGATGCTCGGGAACGCGCTCTCCGAATTCCAGTTCGCGCTCAACGACGCCGCGCAGTACGCGGTGCTGCTGCTCCCCGACGGGCAGCGCTTCGTGTTTCTCCTCGCGGCCGACTGCGAGTCCCGTCTTTCTCTTGTTTGTTCAACAAACACGCCAGGAGAAATACTCGCTCAGATGCAGCGAGATCTGCTTCTTAAACTGCTCGATCGACTGCGCCTGCCGCTCGATCCGCAGCAGCTCCTCGGTCCCCAGCACGGTCTCCGTCTGCTGGCAGAGCAGCGGCTGCAAGAGCTCGCGCTGGTAGTAGAGCATCTGGTACTGCCCGGAGGTCTGTCCGTAGTACAAAATCCCAATCTACGCGTGAGCAGAAGGGAGAGCGAGCGACCAGCTTGTTCGAGCGATTGAGAACGGGGAAGTACTGCATGTTCTACGGTCGAGACCGCAGCGCGGAGGTACCTGCATCGACTTGAAGATGCACACGCAGGACGCTTCCTCGGGGAGGTCGCAGCTGAGCGCGAGCTGGCTCGGGTCGAACGACGGAGGGTAGAACGGAACGCTGCTCGGAGGGAGAATCGCGGGGAGGCCGGGCTGCGGGACGGGGGACAGCCCGTACTGGAAGGAGTTCACCGCGGGGGGATGGGAATTGGACTCGATGTACCCATTCACCACGCTGAACGCCTGCAGCACGCTGTCCTGTCTACCCGTGAATCGTGGAAACCGTGGAAACAGAGCGAAAAGAGAAGCGAGGGAGCAGTTGGGAGCGTGCGCTTGGTCGTCTTTGCGATGGTCGAAATACGTCCAGCAGCTGGGACAGCGCTTGATCTCCTGCGTGCTGCCGCCCATGTTTTCGTGGCTGTGCGTAAGGGAAAGAAAAGAAGGGCGGCGTACCCGACCACTTGCCACTGCAAGTCGTCGAAGAGCTTGTTGCATTGCATTGTGTAGTTGAGGAGAAATCGGAGCGAATCCTGCGCTTTTTCCATGGAAACCGCTACAGGATAGGAGTGGGCGGCTGAATGTACCTTCGGAGGACGATGGAAGTCCTGCGAGTGAGGCGTTTTAAAAGAACGTACGTTTCGATTTGTCACCCAATTCAGGGATCGGGAATTCAGAACTAACAAAACGTTCTAGGCGCTAACGAGGAGAGGGAAGGACCACTTCGAGTGATTCGCTTCGATTTCACACAGATGGGGGTGGTGTAGCCTCCAGCGATATCCGCGTTCTGCGGGTACAAAGCGATGTTCGGCTGGATGCAGATCACGAAGAGCTTGCTATTGTGGTTCTTGGATACACTCTCGATTCGAACGTTTAGCTCGCAAGTGCCCTTCCAATCAACGAACAAACAAGAAAGCACGTTCTCGTTCAATTGCAGCTCTTGGTCGTTGTAGCACAGAATGCTCTTGCCGCCTTCTTTCATGTTGTGCACCACCGTGTAATCGTCGTACAGCAGCGTGAGCTGGAGCGCTATCTTTCTTCTGCGGTGAATTTCGTAGGTCACAACGTGGTTGGCCATGTCCTGAAGTCAAAAAGGAGTGGAACGTCCATACGACTAACTCGAGCTGCAGCAAAATGCTATTCTTTTTCCCACCCTCGTCCTTGTACCATTCTTTGGGAATTGGATTCCGAATTCGAATTTGGTAATTTCTACAATCGAGACGCTCGAGAGAACGAACACAACTAGAAATGGACTTGTATATACGGTCTTGATCGACCGACCCAATGTGGCCTCGACCATAAGCTTAAACTTCTGGTTTTTGTGGCAATACGAGAGTTGCGACATTACCAAAACCGTTGATACATTGTTCGGAATCAACCCATTACCATTTAACCCGTTCAACAACTACAGTCGATACGCAAAACCCTAAAACTACCATAGCAGAAGATGACTCTTTAACAGGGGTTCCGTCTTCGTACAATAGTGTCACGGCAAATTTCTCATTGCTTACAATCACTCTTTGATTAAAATGGTACGTCTGGATAGGAGAGGAAGATTGATCGACTAAAAACACACGAAAATTGACAGCACTGTGAATAAAAACAATGCTCGGTATGGGGGTAACGTAAATAGAGTTCATCCTGCAACTAAAAACCAACAATGAAAAAAGAATAAATGTGGTCAAAACCCGATCAAGACTGAAAACAAACATAGAACAAAAGCACATCATCATCACCCTCCTCTTCGTCGGACAACATATTTAAATCCACAATGTTTCGCGGATTCCGGGGAATTGTTAGCAGCTGCACTGGAACTTGCGTGACATAACCAAATTCAGTTAGTTCTTTGAGTCCTTTTAGAATGCTGTCGGTAAATAAAAAACGAATCGATCACTTACTTTGGACCCTGAAATTCGATGTCCATTTTCACTTCTCCCGATGATTTCCAATCAGATACCGTCTAAAGATTCAAAAAGGCTGTGGAAAAAGCAACTTTCACGACGATCTGCTGAATTGCGGGAGGATCCAAAATACCCCACTCTTCCTCGCTTTTTCTATGGCGCTCCATAATCTTATCGCTTTCCAAGAATTGGCAATTCTCAGGCTACAGAAACATTTCCCTCCAAACGATGTACTAGGTCTTTCATTAATTCAGGCATCGTATTTGGTATTCCTCCGTGTTGAAGAGGCCTCTTTTCCTTTAGTTGGTTTAGATAACTATTCTTGAGTGAAATGAGCATGTCTACTCTGTAACGCCACCAGCACTCATATTTATTACTAGATTCAGGAGTGCATCTATACTCGATACAAATATCAGAGAAATACAAACGTTGGATCCAGAAAGGTTCAGCGCCTCGCATTTGGATTGTTTGAAGGCTAAACTTGTGCACGTCAGAATGAGGGACCGGTAATTATTTGGAATTTGGGAGATGATGAAATAGTTAGAGCCCAACAGATGCACAAGGTAGATTGTCTTTGTTTCATTGCTATCCGTTGGCAAGTATTCAAACCGGCCATGGACTGGCTCTGCGAGTAAAATACGAATCCAGAGTAAGCCGTCCTTTACTGCACAATACACATGCTAGCACTTATCTCATGCAAGATCCAATACACAATAAATCAGAGGTCCCAGTTCACGCGAAATATGGTTTCTGATAATTCTAGTTCTCAGAAGTATGCACATTCACAACAAAGGGTCCACTGTGATGTTATTTTTATCCGTTGGTGTATCGAGGGAAAATGCAGACCATCGGAGCTTGTTTAAACGTTGTTGGATAACTTGAATTGACAATGGGGCTAAACATTGTACACGAAATGTCCATTATCGCTAATTGGTCCAGTGTGAATCCATAAATCTATAGAAAAGCCAGTGTTACAGTGTCACTTACATATTGCTCCTTTATCTTCATAATCATATCATGTTTGGATGTGCGCGTGTTTGTTTCAATATGCATGAGTTCTACAATTCAAAAAACAGACCTTCGACTGGTACTGCACAATTCACTCATTTCTTCCTTCTGGAGTCGATAGAGATAATCGATACATTCAGAATATGGAATGAACTGTTGATCCATAAATTTGTTTTTGAAATTGCTTTGAACAGCGGGATCGGAATATTTTAGGATGGAAGATAAGAAATCACAAAAGAGAGAGCATGAAGAGACTGAGCAAGTGAAATCAAATGATCAGAAGAGTGTATGTGAATAAGAGTAGGTTGTTGACGAGTAGGCCACGATGGAAGAGAAAAAAACGAATACTCTTATGTGGGGGAATAGATCGTTCGGTTCTGGATTATTATTATCAAAAAGTGATTCTGTATCATTTTGCAGATAGATTCACTGCGTAGAAGAATGAGAATTTGGGAACTACTGAAAAACCTACGCTGTTGAAATGGGGAACAGGTAAAAACTTCCTCACAAGTGCTTCCGACTCTTCTTCTTCCTCTTTGTTTGGGTCAATCTCTCACTCAGAGCAGAAGGTTGATGAAAATGACAAGGAAGAGAAGCCACAGGATGATGCAGTGAAGGAAAAAGAAGAGGAGAAGGAGAAGGAGATCGAGCAAACCACAACAAAGGAGAAAGAACAAGAACAAGAACAAGATATCGTATTTCAAGTAGATCGTTTTTGCATTTTTTAGAATGTTCAGAGTAAAGTCTCTGTGTTCGAGCTAGATGGAAAGGAGTACAAAAGCCGAGGGAAAGGCTTGCTGAAGATCATCCGCTTTACGATATCCTGATGAAAGAGGAACGAGTTAGCTTCTTAACCAGCACGAAGATAAGAACGTCAAGTACCAGCTTGTGATGCACAGAGAAGGCGAAATGGGAGGTCCGAGCACAGTGCTGGTGATTAATTCGCTGCTGTACAAGTCCACTCCGGTGAAAGCTCTGGATAATTATGTGCTGATTACCCTCCCGGAAAGCGATGCGTCGTTCAAGACGTATTTGTTGAAGCCTTCCGAACGAGGCCATGTGCAACAAATCAAGGAAGGAATCGAGAACGTAATCAAATCCATTGTGTTGTTTCTTTCTTTTAGTAAACAAAATAATGAAAATGAAAATGAAAATGAAATGTTGGTATAGATAGAGCAAGACAATTAGAAAGCAATCCTCGAACGTTTATCACTGACACCAAAACAAGTAAACAAACAAGAGGCAAATCGATTATATATATTAAAAAAAAACTACTAAAACTACTAAAAGATCTCTCCCATTATCAGCAACACCATCGACATCGACCACAATTCCTCCATTCCCCCTTTCCGCACCTTTTCCACAACCGCTTGAACCACTTCCGATCGAATCGATGCATACAATCCCCGATTAAACGACTGCAACTCAGCCCCTTTCCCTCCTCAACTCACTTTTTCTCTCCACAACTGCCTCAGAATCAAGTAACTCATCCAGCAATTCGATGGATTTCGCGCGATCTCTCGGATCGAAGTCTCCAGCGCCGGCTATTCGATCAGCCAATCCGCCATTCGATTTCCCACATCGGACACTTCCTTGGAAAGTTCTTCCTTCCCGATTCCAAGAGCCAGCGACAGCAGCGAGTCGCGATTCACTTCCTTCTGCACCGATGAAAAGAGACTGCGGAGGAGCTTCATCCACTCTCCGTCGATTCCGAAGAAATGAAGCAGCCACGAAGCCATGCGGATCTCGAACGTGGACCAAACGATCGACGTTTCGTCGCTCGCAGCGCCGTGAAATCGCTCGACGAGGAACAAAACGGGAGAAAGCAGATCGAAAACGGTTTGATGGAGAGGCAGAAGCGATTTGGAATCTTCTTCTTCTTCTTTTTCTTCGCTTTGGCGCTCGATTTGCTGCTCTTGCTGATGCTGCAATTGCATTAATCGGTCCAACACGAAAAAGAAGGAATGAGGACAGGATTCGATCGGTAACTACGCGAATCAAACAAACAGGGAAAGAAAGACTTTGTGGCCAGCGAAATCCACCGGGTGAATTCGATCGGCCTGCGTATAAATCGAGGAAGTGAGAAGCGAGGATGCCAGCGTGACGTTCCATTCCAGAAGCAAGCGGATCACAAAGCCGTGAGCGAAGCCGCAGGATGGAGAGCAGAGCGAACAGGAGTGAGAGGAGTGGAAGGACCAATCCGAACCGAACGAAGAATCTATCGGTCGATCGTGTTGAATGCGGGCTACTGGATGCATGAAACTCGATTGAAGCCAGGAGATTGCTGAAAATCTGCTTTGCAATGAGCATCGTTTTCTTTGGAAATCCTTTTTCTCTGAGATGAAAACGGCTTTCAAATCGCTCTTGAAATGTGCTGGCTAGAATTTGCGTGTTTTGTGATCTCCTACAGAGCGATTTGATTCGACTCGTTAGCTCTGAGTCTGTGAGAAGTCGGAATTTCATCTGTGTTTCGAGGGACAATTCGTGAGAATCGAGCGACAAACTCGAGAAGCCGAAGAAATCCGACGATTGCTGCTCGCTTTCGTCAATCAACACAAAATCGATGGTGAATGGAGTCTACTGTTTGGTTCGGCCTTCGAATTACTTCTATGACTCGCTGAACGATCAAATAGTTTGCATTGTCAAGAACTGTGTTTGGAAGTGTAGGAATGCGAGGAATAGCCGCTCTGTCGAGCAGCCATTCTTGGTGAATTGATTGTTCCATTCGATTGGAAGGACTGTGGATCAGATCAAACGAGCCAAGTCGAACATGGATTTGTATTGATTCACTCGGAGTTGGGCGTACGAGTCGATTTCGGCTTTGTCTCTTTGCAGAAGCAGGGACAATTCGTCAACCAAATGGGATGCAATGGGGTGGGTAGCGTTCAATTCACCTGCAAAACAATGGGCTTTGCGACGAAAGCTATTGTTCTTCGCGATTTTGGGAGAGAGCAGGGAAAAGGGAAAGTCGCGAGAAAACACAAACTCTGGATAATGCGTTTGGATATCATCATTCATTAAAAAGCGATACCGAATTGGACCCTTCGCCCCGTCCGCTTCGAGTATCACAGAGTCCTCTGCTATGTTCTACGCATTACAAAATCACATTGCTTTCACCATAGGAAACTGCTTTGGAACAGTGATGTGAGCATTTGGTTCGGCTAAAAAGGCATACATACACAAGCTAAGAGTGGATGGATAGTCATCCTCCATCAAACTATCTCCTTCCAAACGGAATACTACACTCTTTCCTTCACGAATCACCATTAATGCTAGACTCACATGGTTTGTATCATCTTGTAGTCTATAAAACCCAAAGTCATCTGCATTGAACTCTTTCCATCCACTGCTATGGATGCCTTCCTGCTTCTGCTTCGAAAATCGCAACGCAGAAACATTTCCGTTTTCAAACCATGCAAAGCCAACCTACGAATAAAGAGTTACATCTCAAATTAAACATAAAGCTTGACTCCTCCAATGGAAGAAAAAGCAAAGAAATAATCGGACTCACATTGTAGTGGAAAAGACACCACATATGTACATAGGAAAATGAATGAAAACCCTAACCTGCCCAGTCCAATCATTTTTTTAGAATAAAACCTAGAGAAACTATGATTCTTTCATATCTACTTGCATTCCAATTGAGATTTGTATATGTGCATATTTCCCTCCAAACAATGTGATTCCAAACTAATGGAAGTAAATCGGTCCGCATCATTTATTCGCCAGAATCTAGATATTTTGGGATTTAAAAACGAGGAAGAAGCTTTCATTACGACTCTTATGGAATTACTGGATAACAGCATCGATGCGGTTGTTCATAAACCTAAGACTCCTGTAGAAGAACGTAGTATCGTGATAACAGTTTCGAAGGATGAAAATGCGAATACTATTCAAGTAGTTGATAATGGTATATGCACAGTGATATCTGACTATCAGTGTAGGAATAGGAATGGATTGCGATTCTATCCCCGAACTATGTGGAGGGATTTTCAACTCATCGAAACAAAAGAAAGGTTCCTATATCGGAAAATATGGAATTGGACTGAAGGCGATCATGCTTTATTATCAAATAGCTCTCAACGTGTCCAGCAGCACCACCGAGGAGCTGTCCATAACATCATACCACGTACGGTTTCGTTTGGTGGTCATTCATCATAAAGCTATCCATGAAAGATGATAGTGTAGTCATTCTCTGTAAATCCCAAACTCCCAAACCCAAATCCCTCCAACCCAATTTCAGTGGAACAAAAGTTCGAATCGTCGGAGTTCCTGGCGATCTCTCAACGCTCTGGGAATGGTCCAATTCGTAGACCTATCGGCGATTCTAACATCCAGCTATGTTCAATACCTGCGCTTCATCAATCTCCCTTGCTCTCTCTCCATCGAAATCGAAGGCTTCCCTTGTCTGAGTCATGTTTTCGTTTGGTAGTGCACACTAGGAGATAGAGTTGGACCTCCCACTGCGAAACAGGCGATGTTCTTTGGAGTCAAGTCATTCCCTCTCCACCCCAATCCCATTTTCACACACACTATCAAAAGGATTCGTTCACGCTTCACGCTTCATTGCTCTTTTTGCCCACTTCTCATCCGTTCGTGCAGCAAATTCGGCAGAAAAAACCTCGTGCGATGGCTGTCGTTCTTCGATTTGCCAATTAGTTTTTCATCCACGCTTCGTTTGAGGCCTAGCAAACCACTCATAACAACTACTTCCTGCGGTTTGCTCTCTGGCATCCAGCATTATCCCAATTGGTCCCAGTTCGGATATGCTTTTCGTCACGCGCATCCCGGTCCGAATCCCTATTTTACTCTCATAAACGGAACAAACATGGACTTTGAAATGAGTGAAATGGTTGTTTTGGTGACACATTTGCTCACTTCCGATCCTGCACCCTTCGCATCGATGAAGAAAACAGCGCTTCAAGAATCAAAGGAACTCGACGAGTGTACAAAGCAAGTCGGTTTGTTGATGGTTGTGAATCTCAGTGTTTGAACAAACTACTCAAAGAAGCAAAGCAGAGCAATCCCATGAAGTTCCTGACACGCACCCAAACAAAACAAGTAGATATTGAATGGAGTTTATAATGTAGTAGTTGTATGTGTATAAGGAAGTGATTCCTTCGGTTTCGAATAGTCTGTGTAATATTATCGCATTGTTGTTTTGTCTTTTGATTTTGATGTAGAATGGATCAGGAACAACAAAAGTCCTGCTTGGAATTGTTAGAGTGTAAGACTATTCCTGCTATGGAAGACAAACTAATCTCGCTGGTATACTCTGTGTGGCTTTGTGAACTAGATGAGTAATACATTGGAAACTATGATTACTTCGAAGAGACATCGCTCAGAATGGTTTGTTTGTTTCAATCAATATCTGCTCGGTCAATATTTGTCGCAATCGACTGTGTGGACGAATTTAAGGAATTTTGATAGAACTGCACACACTTACTTACCCCAACAACGTTCATTTGTAGTAATCAGCATACGATGATAATAATATTAATTTGAGTGTTATTAATGATGAAAAATGTCGACTTTCATGCAATTGTGGTAAAGAATGGGCTACAGTTCGAATCACTCACGAATATCAATGTCAATTATCAATTTGGAATGACCAATATTATAGAACCACGACAGAATTACCAAATAACAACGATCCTAGTTCCATCACCTCCATTTTCAAAATGTTGATCATTTCGATTCTCTTAACCAATTCCTATTTATAGGCTACATTATAACTAGAATTATCATTTCACAAATCAAATCTGCAAAAACTATTGTCACTCCTCAGACAGCTCCACTCTACTTTCATTAGAAACCATCAAACATTTCATTGCGAGGCTCCAAATAAATTGTTTTCATTGCAAATGGTTAAGAAACTAATGTCGCATTCAATGATCGATAATAAAAAGGTTGAAATTCGTGGGTATTTTGACCATTTTATTCTGACCATTGCATACTCTCTCTGGTCCACTCAGAAAAGTCTTGAGTATTTGAGGTGAGAAGTTCTGATTCTGTGAATAATGGAGTAGGAACGACGATGCAAATCTTCGTGAAAACACTCACAGGGAAGACCATCACTCTCGATGTTGAGTCTTCTGACACTATCGAGAATGTGAAGGCTAAGATTCAGGATAAGGAGGGAATTCCCCCAGATCAGCAGCGCCTGATTTTCGCTGGAAAGCAGCTCGAGGATGGCCGCACTCTTTCTGACTACAACATTCAGAAGGAGTCCACTCTTCACCTGGTGCTTCGTCTGCGCGGAGGAGGCAAGAAGCATAAGAAGAAGCAGTACAAGACCCCCAAGAAGCAAAAGCACCAGCACAAGAAGGTGAAGCTTGCTATTCTGAAGTACTACAAGGTGGACGAGTCCGGTAAGGTGACCCGCCTGCGCCGTGAGTGCCCTGCTTGCGGTGCTGGTGTGTTCATGGCTAAGCACGCCGATCGTAACACCTGTGGTCGTTGCGGAAACACCTTCAAGTAAATATCCTGAGTTTTAGCTGAGGAAGTGTGTTTGTTAAATTACTATATATTTTTTTATGAGCACTGGTAGACGCATCACTGGGTTGGATTTGGGGAATTATAACAGTAAAGTCTGTATCTTCAACAACGGCGAGCCTGTTGCCATGTCACTGAAGCAGGGTTCCTTTTCCATTCCAACTCTGATAATTAACTGTGACGGGGAGAAGCAGTATGGATATCAAGCCTCCATGATATCACAAACTAACAAGGATCATGTAGCATTCGAGTTACTCTATTATTTACATATAAAGAAAATGCTGAGTTTTATGCAGAGGGATGCACATTCGATCATTCCAAGCTGGTCGCCATTAAAGACTGGTGAGAGAGTATTCTTTAAATTGGGACACAATGACTATCTTGATCTAAACGATGCGATCAAAGGTTATGTGGAGTATTTGTTGGATTGTGCTTCGGAGTATTTGTCTTATGGGAAAACGGATATCCTTGCTGTGAGTGTACCCATTTACCACAATTTTGAAATCAAAAACCAGCTCCCACAGCTTTTTGACGGTCTTTCTCTTTCTTACTCTTTGTTTTGGGAGCCTGAAGTGGGCGTGTTGGCTCATATCTATAACCAAAAGAAAAGGCAGACAAAAGACTTTGTGTTGTTTTGTTCGTATGGTTCTTTGTCCTTTGATGTGGCTCTTGTGAGCACAAAGCAGAATATTCGGATTGTGAAGGAGGATGGTCGCTATTCCGTAGAATGTAAGCTGTTTGGAGGAAAGTACAACACGACGTTAATTCGCAGGCATTTGGACAACATGTATAAAGACTATAAGTTGAAAGATGTTTCAAAGTTACAGTCGATAGCGGAGCAAATCAAGCTTGCCTTCTATACGGAAGATGAATACTATTTTGATTTGCAGGAAATAGCGGACGACGCTCCGTCCTGTACGTTGTGCGTGGAGGAAGAGGATATTAGGAAGATTCTTTCTGAACCCACCAAGTCTCTCTTGGAGGAAATGCGCGGAGCTTTGAGCGGACATAATATCTCCGATACTGAAATTGTGATTTGTGGGAAAGAGGCGCGGTCGCCCATTTTTAAAAACTCGGTGATATCGCACTTCAATGATTTTGAAGTGACGTGGTACGATTATGAAGAAGCGCTCTGTGCCGTGGGAGCTTGCCTCGCGCAGGCTCATTGTAACAATGGGATCGATGGGCTTTTGAAGTACAAGATCGATCCCATATACCGAAAAGAGCATACAGACTAATTCATTGATAGAGTTTGACATGAACGAGTCAGTGAATCAGTGGATCAACTAATGGTTGCAACTTGGTGTTTTACTGTGGCTTTCTCTAAAATAGGTTCTACTCAATTGTTTTGCTTTCTTTTTCTGTTGCTAGGACCCCTTTGCATTCCCCTGTTTGTTGATAAACACACAAAGAGAGATAGCAACTTTCTGGAAATTTAAACAAGAAGAGAGCGACTCTCTGCAAAGACACGCAAGAAGTTAGCAACTCTTTGAAAACACAGACTCGCATCATAGTTTATTTCTTCTACCTTCATTCGATCTCTAGTTGAATGGAAGAAAACGGAAGATCGAATTCGTTGGACTTTCTAAGGCTCGTTCTGACCATTATGCTAATCTCTTCTCTGCTCGGTCCGGACAGCAATGTAAGATCAAGAGGAAATCTCCGTAGCAGTCCAGACGAGCGGAACATGCGTTTTGTGGAGAAGCTTCTTCAAAACAAGCTGGACATGGATGTGCAGTCTCTCTTCTCTCCCAATTCAATTTACGCTTATAATATATCTGGAATGTATAACGGAAGCTGGAAGTCGACGAATGATACCCTTCACACGCGTACTGAGCAGCTCTCGCTCAATGCCGAATTATCAATCCCTCGGCTCCAGCGAAATTCGACGGTTCGAGGAGAAGAAGGATTGTTGTCCGTTCATCTATACGATCGCGGGAGTTATCGTCGGAATATTCATCTAGTCCAAGGTTCGATGACGCTGATCGAAGGAGAGCAAGATTCCTCGGAGGACTCGCTCTCGTTATCGCTCGCCGGCTTGTATTTTCTGCCTACCGGCCATTTAACGCTGTTTTCGAACACATACGGCGTGGACTTTTTTCTTCAGTGGCTTTCCTCGCCAGCCACCTCCCACATATCCATTCCATCGAACTTCTCTGCTTCGGTGGGCCATTCGGCGAACGGAACGAACTGGCTCTATCTGAGCCGCCCCCACACCCACAGCGAGCCTCCGATCGCGCGGTGTTTGTACCAGTTGGACATGGACTTTCTGTCGCTGGACCCGTCGGTGGACCCCGAAATCTCGCGGAACCCGCAGAGCCGGCTGGTTCTCAATGGAACGGGAAGCCTGGTGAGTCGGAACTGCGCGACGAATCTGCAGGTGAAGATGGACGGATTCAGTCTGGACACGAATCACATCTTGTTTAAAAGTCGCTTGTATTCGTTTTTGTTTGTGTTGGTGTCGTTTATGGAATGTTTTGTCTATATCCAAACCATGCAGAGCATGTTATTCACTTCCACACACACCGCATCGATGCTCTCTGTCACGATGCTGGCTGCCATTGATGTGCTGGTGGCTATGTCGCACAGCTTGCTCGGTGTCTTTTTCTTAGGCCTCTTTTCATCTCTTTATTTCGTTTCTTTCCACAAATTCTTCCTCTTTTCGGTCATCGAGATGCGAATGCTCTTCATTATTTGGAGATCCTATCATCCCGAGATCAACGCAAACAATTATCTGCAGTACCAGAAACAGTTATCCTGCCTCTTTATCTGTCTCTACATGTTCATCATCATTACCCTAATCTCTATCTACTCCCAGCACAACACTTCCTATTACCTGATCTTCCTCGTCTATTCCTTCTGGGTGCCTCAGATTTGTCGTTCTCTCTCTCTAGGACACAGACCTCCGCTCACTATCAAGCAGATTTTGTGGATCACCGGCCTTAAGCTCTTTTTGCCTCTTTATCTGTTTTTCTGCCCCTATAACATGGTACGAATGTTCACGACTGTGCCAATTCCGCTTGGTTTTGGATTCAAGCTGGTCGGCTGGGTGATCATTCAGGTGATGTCTGGAGTGGGGTGACATAACATGTAGACAGCCTTGCTGATCGTTCAGAGAGTGTATAACCCGTATAAGATTCTCCCGCCAATTTTGCGTCCAAAGAAGTACGACTACCACGCGATTCCTACGACTGTATATGTTCCATTATTATTGAATAAAGAATAGGATGTTGGACTTGATTCGGATTGTGCTATTTGCATGAATCCAATTGACTATAACAATAACGAGTCGTTTATGATTACTCCCTGTAACCATGCGTTCCACACGGATTGCTTGAACAAGTGGATGGATGTGAAGTTGGAATGTCCCACTTGCCGGACTGCTATTCCAGATGTCCGCTATATTTAGTCTGTACTATGCGTAGTTTGCTTTGTTTTCGTACACACATAATAATCTTAATTCTATTCAGAATCGTGCTCCATTAAGGATATTTATGAAGGAGGGAACGAACGAAATGTATGGGGAGGGTTCGAAAGGGATGATGAGTAGAGATACATCTATTTCCAGTGCAAATGACCTTAGTATAGAGAAGGATAGCGTGCTGAGTAGTAATCTCGTCTTTATGACATGATGTAGGTTCATCTTCGTGTTGCCGGTTAACTACACTTCGAACAAACTCTCGTATTTTTTGATGGAATATGTAACGAAATAGCTATAAAGCGAGGCTCACCAGTGTTGGTATCATCAAGTCCATATAAAAAAGGGAGACCCGATGCATTGGCCGTGTTGGAATCACCTAAGAGACCCAGGATGAATAAGAGCTTTTTGGGAACGCTTCCAGTTTTCCAAGAGGGAGATGAAGTTGCTTTACCTGTGCTTCCAATGGAAGACAGCAAAGATTTATGTGAAACTGTGCACAAGGAAGAGAATTCCAGTCGTTTAGACAAGTCTTTTAGTCTAGGAGACGAGCAATCCATCAGCCAATCAAATGTCTCGATTCTTTCGAATGCAAAGAATGAATCGAAGGAAGCAGAAAGTGTTGTGAGAGAAATGAATGAGGAGAGAGATGAGGGAAGTCGGAGAATGGAGGAATGGGAGGTAGTTTCTAATGTGGAGAATCAAGAAAAGAGGATTGAGAAGGAGGATGAAAGAGTGGACGAGAAGGTGAATGAAAACGGGAATGAAAATGAAAATGATGGAGGAAATGTGAATGTGAATGAGAATGAGAATGAGAATGAGAATGAGAATGAGAATATCACAAAGAGAGAAAATGAAAACAAAAATGATGGTGAAAACAAAAATGAAAATGAAAATGAAAATGAAAATGAAAACAAAAATGAAAATGAAAACAAAAATGAAAATGATGGAAGAAATGTGAATGTGAATGAAAACATCGCAAAGAAAGAAAACAAAAATGATAGCGAGACTTCTCTCGATATCTCATCCCCAATTCCTAAAAACACGCCACCAATTCCCGAACCCTCCACCCCAAATCCTAATTCAAATCCATCCGAGATCCAGCAGCTTCTCGCTCACTTCCGCTTGGTCATCGCGGATCTCGATCAGAACCCGACGGATCCAAGAGAGATCCAAGAAATCCAGCTTCAAATCCAACGCTTGCAATGCATTTCGATCGATCCCTTAAACACGCAAATGATCCAAGAGGTCTCGGATCTGTTCCGGATCTTCACTTCTTTCTTCGTCTGGTTCTCCGCAGCGGAAGCGAACCGAGCTGTCTGGTTTCCCTTTTTCTTCTTTTGCGTTCAATTCATTCAAACCGTTCTTTTGGAAAACCAATCGATCAAACTGTGCTTTATTCGGGTCTTGCTCCCATTCCTAGAATCCAGCAAGAGCGTCTCTACAGCACGCTCTCTTCATCCCTTCGATTCTTCATCACGCATCGACTCACAGAAAAGCTTCTCGCTTCCTATTCCTCCCATTTCATTCTCGTTTTCACCCAATTTCTTTCGCTCATTCTTTCACTTCCACTCCCCACAGATCTTCTTTTATCCATCGCCGATGCGGGCTGGTTCCTTCTTCGCCGCTTCCCATCTGCAGACACTCTTCTCATCAACACTCTCATCCACATGCTAACAGTATTCCCACTGCGTCACTCTTCACTAGGCGATCTACGTGAAACACGGCGATTTGCAATCCTCGCTCGTGTTTTCGCTTCTTGAAGACGTCGATCTTCTTCATCGCAAGGGGCCAAAGCGCTTCCCAAGCGATCAAGCGGAGCTGCAGCAATGGATTCAGGATGGGTCGCATCCCCTGCTCCTCCCTTCGCGTCTCCTCTTGCAGTGGACGCAGTCTACGTTCACCGTCGATCCGAAACTGATCGTAAGAATTGAGAGGAAATGCGATCTAGGGCGCCAGTCTCCGACAAGCAGCAGTGTGTACGGAGATTATTCAGGTGATTAATGGGAGAAGGGTTGAGCGATAGTCTGCGCTGTCGAACTTTAAAGTGTTTTTGGAGTTGATAGCAAAGCGGATTGTGGCGGAGGACGAGGAATCGGAGGAGTATATTTCCTTTCTCGAAGATTTGTACACCGATCTGCTCGTGGCCGCGCAGTTGCTTTTCTCCCATCCGTTTTCATTTCTTTAGTTCGTTCCAATGGCCCGTCGCGCTGTTTTTGCTCCACGCCACCAATCAGTTCTTCGCGCAGCAAATCCAGAAAGCGAAGGACACGGTCGCTCGCGGCGAGCAGAGGCTTCTCCGCTGCATCACGCAGCTCGCTGTTCATTACATGCTTCTGACGCAGCCTGACTCCAAGAAAAAGAAGAAGAAGGGAGGAGAAGAAGAAGCCGTTGTGAATCTGCAAATCAAAGGAATGGTATTCTTTCGAAACGATTCTGAAGAAAAGGAAAGCGAAGTGCTGGGATGTCCGTGTCGCGAAGGAATCATGAAGCGAGGAAGTATCGTTCTGAATAAAAAAGGGTCATGAATAGCGTTCTTGGTGTGCTGCGATTCTTGTGAGAAATGGTTTCATGGATCGTGCATCGGCTTGTTACAACGTCCCGACGCGTCCAATCCCTGGCTCTGTCCCGTCTGCGATCGCCGAGAGCGAGTAGAACCAATCGGATCATGCGATGCAGATGGGCGGCGAACAAGAAGAAGACCGCGAATCTCTTCAGTTGGAGTTGAATTTCTACGCGGATCGCGCATCGAAGGATTCGAACTCGGTTAATTTTTGGCTCGCAGCGCGCGCCGTACTGCATCGATCGGGTTTTGAACTAGTGTTTTCTTCTGGTTCTCGTGGACTCGTATCTCTCCCACACACAACGCAGCGCCGCTTATGAGGCCTGGCTTCAGCGCCAAGCCGAGCTCCCATCCTTCGGCGCTCTCTCGCACGCCGCCTTCCCCTCCACCGCCTCGCTCTTCTCGCTCCATTGCCGCGCCATTCGCCAATCCCCCGCGTCCTCCTTCTCCGCCGTCTTCTTCGCGCAGTTTCTCCGCGGGTTCGAGACCCCCACCGTCCGCATCCAGGCCTTCTTCTACAGCGCCATGGAGACTCTGCTGCAGTCCCAGTCCCACCTCTTCCTCCGCAGCTCCATCCTGGCGGTCATGCAGCGCGGCATGCAGTCTCCCTACATCACCGTCCGCGAGAAGAACCTCCGGCTGCTCCTCTCCGCGTCCTCCTTCTACCCGCGGCTTCTCGGGCCCTACGCGCCCGTCATTCAGCAGGGGCTCGAGGACCGCGGCGTCAGCGTCCGGCGCATCAGCAGCCGCCTGGCGCGCGGACTGTGCGAGCAGGTGCTGAAGGAGCTCGATGTCGTGCCCGGAGAGACGGTCGTGAAGCTGATTGGATGGATGGCCGACCGGGCGTTTCGCGAGGAGGACGCGAAGGTCCGCGAGGGATGCGAAGAGAACGTGATGAGCGTGCTGCTGCGCGCAGGGACGCTGGACGTGGTGGCGCAGAGCTGTGTGCTGCTGCAGAATCAAATGAAGGAGCAGAGCGAATCGAACGGGAAGCGGTTTGTGGAGGAATGCCACGCCATTCTCGAACAACCGCATCACCAAGCCGCGCTGCAGCGGCAGATCCGACGATTATTCGACACCTACTTCGAGTCCGACACGCAGGTTTCCACAGTTTCTCGGTTTGAGGGGTAGACGGAGGCCTTGGCGATTCTGTCGATCTTCGCGCAGCTCAGTCCGCAGTCGCTCGTTCCGTATCTCTCCGTGTTTCACTGCACGCTCGAGGATCGCTTGTACCAAACGGACCAAACTCCCGCGGAGAAACAGCGCTCGTTGGCTGTGTGCTCCCACATTCTCGACCTTGTGAAGCAGATTCTGCCGTGCTGCTCGCTGAGTCCGTTCGCGAGCCGCTTTCTGCGGTTTTTGCTGACGATCGCGAAGCAGGCGACGGCGATCAGTCTCGTGGAGAAAGCGGTGGAGTGCGTGGTGATATTGGTAGAAGTGATCGGGTTTTGATCATGCAGGAAGTGCGTGTTCTGCACGAGAATGGAGCTCTGTACGCGCTTCTCAGCGATTCGTTGTGCGTTTTTATGAATGAATCGGAGCCTGGAGCCACAGCCAAGGCCACAGCCAAGGCCACAGCCAAGGCCAAGACGGCCTCGCTGCTTCGTCGCGTGTGTTCCGTTGTGGCGATCGGCGTGTTGCTTCGCGACTACGATTTCCAGCGATTCCCGCCCGATTCCGACGAGGACGCCAGCGATTGGCTCTTGCAGCACCGCGGAACCTGCGCGCAGACGATCGGGGACCTTCTCTCTGCAGCGCTTCTCGACGGGCCGAGCGATCCGAGCAACGCCTTGGCGGAGGCGTTTCGCTGCCAGCTGCTTCGCAGCGTGCTTCGCGCGTACTCGCGAGCGATCGACCTGCTCCCCGACGCGATCGTCGCGCTGTTCCGCTCCGTTGGCTCGCAGAGAGAGCGTGATCGATAGGAGCTCCGCAGCGCCGCGCCGTCCTCCGCGTTCTGCTGCACGCAAGCGGTCGCCGAGTTCGCCGAGCGGCTGCCGCTGATGCTGGACGAGCTTTCGGAGCACGCGGAGTCGCTTTCCGTATCGATTGGGATGGGGTGTCACGCAGTTGTCCGCCTCGCTGTTCCACGTGCCGGCGTTTGCGCGGGTGCCCGATCTGCTGCGCGTCTGGCGGACTGCGATCCACGCGAATCTGGAGCACGCGAGCGCAGCGATTCGGTTCCATTCGCTGCGGATCGTGCTGTTTGGCGTGAAGCAGGGCTTGGAATACCCCGCGGAATGCATCGAGAAGGTCGTGGCGCTCCTCGTCGATCCGGCGGAAGACGTACCCATGTCGCTCTCTTTGTCGCGCAGATCCGTCGATTGGCGCTCTCCCTTCTCGATTTCATCAACACCCACTTCCACTCCGTCTTTCTTCCTCGCGTTGCTGCTGCCTGGATCGCCACTGCCCACCACGCTGCTGCTCTACCCAGTGCTTGCGACCCTTCCAATCCTTCCAATCCTTCCAATCCTTCCAATCCTTCCAATCCTTCCAATCCTTCCAATCCTTCCAATCCTTCCAATCCTTCCAATCCTTCCAATCCTTCCAATCCTTCCAATCCTTCCAATCCTTCCAATCCTTCCAATCCTTCCAATCCTTCAGGATGGTGCTTTTATGGACTCTACTCGCTCCTCTCGCGCTCGGCGACTTCGAGTCTCCGCGAGTGCAAGGAAGTCCTCGACTCCATCTTGGAGTTCGCTTTCGGACTTAGCAGCAGCGCGAGTAGCGGCAGCATTGCGAGCCTGGCGTTCCTCACGCGATGTCTGAGCTGCGCTCCGTATGGGTGCTGGGAAGAAGTGCTGCATGTCATCACGTCGGTGAATCTGCGCGTGTACCTGTCGATCAACCAGAGCGAGGCGTTCGATATCCTGCACAATCAAGCGATTCGACCTTGACCAAACTGCTCGATCTGGTAGGTGGCCAGGAGAACTACGAGACACAGCAATTCGGAGGGATCGGAGAGCGGTAGAGATGCGTGGGTTGTGTGAAAGGAAGATTCCAATGGATTCAACAGGAGGAAAAATACGCGGAATCCTGCGTGCAGATTATTCGCTCCATTCTCATGCTGGCTCTTAAAAAACACTTAAAAACTGTATATCATATTTCAAACACTGCCGTAGCGATGGCTAGTTTGAGTATCGAAAATCCGGAAATACATAAACGAGATAAGCTGATCAGTGGAGTGCAGCTAAAAGAACTAGCGCTCCCAGCTACGGTATTGCATATTCCGAGAAATGGTAAAGAGCTCGTTGCTCTTGTTCGATCATTTCAATCTTTTACGATGACAGATCCCGTAGAAAATGTGAAACGGCAGGTATCTGCTACACGGAAGAAAACGTAGACTTCTTTGTACCATATACTTTACATTTTGCGTTTGTTCGAAAAAAATAAATTTCGGGGCATAATGCGTGAATGTTCATATACAGCATAAGGGAGTATATTGCAAGTGTTTATTTGAACGCAACTGGCCATAGAAAGCAACATCCTGATTCTGTGTTTTTCGTGTATTGCTGGCCCACTCTATCGAAATACATTCACAAAGTCGTAGAATAACAAATTGATGGTTACTATAAACAGCTTTTCTACAAAAATTCGCATCGATTGCTCTTTAATAATACAGCAAAATACGTAAGAGTTCATTTGCGTTTGTACGAAACAGATTCTGGGCTATGCTCACAAGAGGTTTGAAGCCTGAAGACGACCAATCATCTGACAGAGTTTGTATTAGTTTTGAATTGCGAATATGAAAGAATTGACTCTCTAAATATGTCTTAACGGAGTGTCTCTCTTTGTTAGCGATTATCAAAGTAAAAAATTGTATTCTAATTAATAATCGTAGAGTAACTGCAAATAATATGGAATCCTAACTTGAAACTCCCGTTCGAAAGAATGTTCTTCGGTTTCGCTCACAAGAGGGTTGCACAATCCATTATTGTCATCCTTCATAAAAATACTAGATATGAGATTCGTATCTCTGTTTTTGCTTTTTATCGCTCTGGGTATTCGTTTTATATTGCTTTAACCTGTAGTATATTGTGTTCCGCAGAATCTGCATGATTGGGATTGTACTAGCCTGAATATTGTTGGTACTGTGGGTCAGCCTATTACTCCCATGACCTGTACTTGCCTTGTTACTACCCAGAATCGTATTCCTCGTATAAACCCGCAGTTGCCTATTGGTCTCAGCTTTGAGACGACCCAGGTTAGCCAAGGTGGATATCCGTTTTACACCGTGGTCATTTCTGGAACTCCCTCTGTACCTCAGCAGAGTAGCACCTACTCCGTCGGTAACAAGGAGTTCGTTACTCAGTTCCGTATTGGTATCATTGGAACCCCTTCTTCTCTGAGCTATGGTTTTGATTCGATGACCCAGTACGTGGGTGTGCCTATTGAGCCCATTCCAATTCGCTCGGATGCCTATCTGAACGAGTTCACGATCCAGCCTGCTCTTCCTGCTTCTGTGACCATGGACCCTACCACGGGTACGATCACTGGAAAGTTCCCTGATACGTCGATGTCGAATCAGGTGTTCACTGTCACTGGAAAGAACAGCATGGGATCGGTTACTACCACCGTCAAGTTCTTGATTCGCGCTGAGGCTGAAATGACCACCCCTGGTTTCATTGGATGCTACTGGACTGGTACCACTGAGTGCAGAACTCCTGCCTTCGATTACTACTACCAGAACCCTGCTCAGTACTGCCAGATTGAAACGAAGCTGGACTTTGCCGATTCCTACTACGAGGGATCGGGTAACACTTGGCCTGGTCTGGATGAGCGTTTCCGTGATTACTACACTTCGTACATGTACGGATACTTCAACGTGCTGGTGGAGGGAAACTACAACTTCCAGATGGATTCGGATGATGCTTCCTTCCTGTACATTGATTCGCTGGAGGAGCCTGTGATCAATCGTGATGGTTGCCGTGGAACGAGCCCTGAGTATGCCACTGTGAGCCTTGCCGTGGGTCGTCACCTGTTCGTGGTGAAGTTCCTGGAGGTCAACGGAGCTGCCGTTCTGAACCTGAAGTTTGCCTCTACGGACGCTGGTATTGACCAGATGTACGTGGACAACACGATGACGACTGTGGGAGGACGTGGACCTACTTTCATCACCTATCCTCTGATCACGGGTTACGTGAATGCCGAGCTGAAGGTGTACACGCCTGAGATGTCTTCTGGAGGTCAACGGAGCTGCCGTTCTGAACCTGAAGTTTGCCTCTACGGACGCTGGTATTGACCAGATGTACGTGGACAACACGATGACGACTGTGGGAGGACGTGGACCTACTTTCATCACCTATCCTCTGATCACGGGTTACGTGAATGCCGAGCTGAAGGTGTACACGCCTGAGATGTCTTCTGGAGGTGCCAACAGCTGGACTGTGGAGCCTGCTCTGCCCAATGGAATGGTTTTGGATCCTTCCCGTGGTCAGCTCCGTGGTAAGCCCACTGCTGAGTACAATGGCAAGCACACTGTGACTGCCACTGGAGTGAACGGAGTCGCTTCGGCTGAGATCCAGATTGTGATCTCTGCTGCTCCTCTTCCTGGTTTCCGCGCTTCTTACTACAAGATTTACGATCCCGAAATGTGTATGTACACGAACCTGGCTCCTTCCCAGATGGAGTTGAAGGTCGTCAAGACTGATAGCCAGATCAACTTCCCTCAGAGCCAGTCTGGAGTGTGGAGCGGCCTGCCTACCGATTTGTCCGACTACTTCTTTGCTGAGTGGGAAGGTTATCTGAACTTCACCGAGATCGGTAACTGGAAGATTCGTGTGGGTTGCGATGATTCTTGCCGTGTGTTCAGTATTGAAGATACTTTGCAAATTGATCGTTGGACTTGCGGTGCCTACTCCACTGCGGAGAAGACCATTCCCATTTCTTCCACCGGTTACTACTACTACCGTATCCGTTATCAGCAGAAGACCGATACCAAGGGTATGGTTCTGGAATGGCAGGCTCCTTCTGGAGGTTGGGAAGTGATTCCTGCTGCCAACATTTTCCATATTGCGCCTTCCATGCTTTCCTACGATTATGAGCGTGCCCACTACTTCCAGAATGTCCAGATTGTCCAGAATCAGCCTCGTCTGTTCTACGCCACGAGCTGCTCCAACTACAACGTCCAGCCTGCTCTGCCTAGCGGACTGACCATGAACGCTGGTACTGGTGTGATCACCGGTGCTCCTACCGCCGAGCAGGTCTTGACTCAGTACACCATCACTTGCACTGGAAACGGACCTACGAGCGTGGGTACTCTGAAGACCACCATTGCGTTCGATGTATTCTACGAGCTGCCTCCAGGCGGTGTGACCATCTCTCGCAGCGGATCCACGGTTCCTGCTGGCTCTTTGATCACCGCGAACCCTGGAGCGAGCTTCGCTCAGATCACTGTGTCTGCCACCAGTGGTTCTGGAGTGACGTACTCGATTTCTCCGGAGCTTCCTTACGGACTGTCCTTCAATGCTGGAACTGGAGTGATCTCTGGTACTCCCTACGAGCCTATGACCGATGTTACCTACACCGTCACCGCCTCGAACCCTGGAGGTGTCGCTACCACCAACTTCCGCCTGACTGTCAATCCTTGCAAGGGCAATGACGGTGGCTCATGGACCAATGATATCTATATCATTCGTATGATGAGTGGTAACGGTAGTATCAAGATCGTGAATAATGGTAATGTGGCTCAGTGCTCTGGAGGTAACTTCGACTCCGACGGCAACGCTCAGATGGTGAACTGCCAGTTCTCCAACGTCTATGCTGGAAACGATAAGATGATTTGCATTAAGCCCGATGCCAACAACAAGATCGAGGTTACTTGCCAGGTTGAGTCTGGATGCTACACTCAGATCTACCGTCCCGATGGAAACCGTTTCCCTCCTCACCACACTTACGTCGAGTCCGAGAGCGCTCCCTATGTGGATCTGCAGGACTTCCCTACTGCTTTGAAGCCTCTCACCCAGCTGACTCTGTCCTTGACGGAGACTACCGTGTACGCTGGAATGCCTATGGACACCGTGGATATCACCCCGAACGGATGCTACAAGGAGATTACTGTGTCGCCTTCTCTTGGCTCTGGTTTCCAGATTGATCTGTTCCTTCCTCGTATTGATGCTGAGGTGAACGGATTCGTCAAGACTGTGTACACCGTTACTGCGAAGGGAGATGCCGGAGAAGCGAGCGCTACCCTGACTGTGCACTTCACGGAGTGCGGTGAGGACGGTCTGAGCAACGGTCTGAAGCTGGTGAAGAGCACGAACAACTATGGAGGTGAAGAGTCTTATGAGCTGTACAACAGTGCTGGTGAGCTTGTTCTGCAGCGTAGCGGATTCTCGAACTATGCCACTTACACGAACTCTCTGTGCGTTCCTTCTGGAGACTACCATGTGGTTCTGAGAGATACTTATGGTGATGGTTGGACGAGCGGTGCCTATCTGAAGGTGTACGATATGGAGGATACTCTGCTTCAGGAGTTCACTCTCGCTAGTGGTAAAGAGTATACCGGATACTTCACTCTGACTGCTGGTAGCAGCGCGAGCATGGTCTGGAAGATCTTGGTCAATGAGCGTGCTAAGAGCGGATGGAACAGCGTTGATTATGATGACTCGAAATGGGCGAACACTGTCTTGGGACAGATGGAGTACGGAGAGTGGGACGAGAACACCTTCTATGCTCGTTACAAGTTCACTCTGACCGAGTCGATTCGTTACCCTCTTGTGCAGTTCAGTCTGTGGTACAAGGATGGAGTGATTGTGTATCTGAACGGCAACGAGGTGTACCGTCGCAACATGAAGTCCGGATCCGTGTCTTCCTCCACCACTGCCAACGCCATGTACGATGGATACTACATTCGTATTGGATCGGCTCCTGGTTACTTGCTGCAGGACGGTGACAACGTGATTGCTGTGGAGATCCACAAGCACCAGTCGACCACTGGTCAGATCCAGTTCAGAGGCGCTGTGAATCCTCTTCAGGGCAACTGTATCTCTCGTGTGGATAGTGGTTCGATCACCGAGTCCTCGTTCTTCAACCAGGCTTACGAGTCCGCTGCTCAGGCTTGGGATCGTAATCCTTCTACGACTTGGATTGAGAACGGTATTCCTGCTTGGACGGTCTACTCCTACAACTTCGATCGTATGGAATGGGTCAACAAGATCGCTCTGACCTCCAACAGCAGAACGCAGGATCGTGATCCCACTTCGTGGGCTCTGTACGGTTCGACCGATGGTGTGACCTGGGAGACTCTGCTTCGTGTGGAGCAGCACGTGATGTTCGAGTCGCGTCTGCAGGCCAAGGAGTGGATGATGATGGACCACATGAACTCGTACAGCCAGTACAAGTTCGAGATGTACGGAACCTTCTCTGGAAACAACAGAGTGGCCATTGCTGATGTGGATATTCAGTCTTGCCAGCTGAACTACTGCGTGAAGGATGGCGCGTTCCCTGGTGTGATGTCCGATGAGACTTCGGTGGCCAACTGCCCTGAGGGCTTCATTGGAGAGATGTACCGCCACTGCAGTCTGCAGGAGCTGAATCCCACTTGGGGTGAGATCGATGACGGAGAGTGCCGTTCGACGAATCCTCCCAAGGGAACCGTGTACATCGATGTGGCCTACAGACTCCAGATGACCCCTGAAGAGATTCAGAATCCTTCTACGCTGAACGTGATCGTTGCTGCCGTCGCCACCTCCAGCCAGGTGGATATGTCTCTGTTGGAGCTGTGGAAGGTGAAGAACGTGGTCGAGGAGTTCGATGGTGAGTCTGTGATGAGCGCCTTCTGGATCCGTTTCACGCTTCCTCAGGAGTCTGGCTCGAGCACTCTGACTCTGGTGCGAGGCAATCTGGCTTCGATTCAGACCAACCTGCAGAACCTGCTTCCTGACAAGACCTTCACGATCGAGTTCTACATGAACCCTATTCTCCAGGAGAGAAAGACGATTGGCGCAGTCTCCGTTGTTTTGATTATTATTCTGGTTTTGCTGCTTCTGGTGATCATCGCGATTGCTTCCTTCTACATCTGGGTCCGTACCAAGTCGAAGAAGACCAAGCAGGGAGCCAAGCAGCTTCGCTCTGGAGCTGGAAAGGTGAATGCTCAGCATCTCTCTGGAAAGGAGAACCGCATTTAAGTTTGCAGTATATGCATGATTTGTTATTGCTTGTTTGTTTGTTACAAACCAGGAAATTTCTTCTTTTTGTTTTTTTTTCCAATTCAACGTGTTGGGTGGGAGTTTCACGGGTAACGTTGGATCTTAATATATCTCAATGGAGAAAGAGTTGACGCGCTACGCATTGAAATCCGGCTATATAGAGAAGGTGGTAGTGGGCTCGCGAGAGTTTTCACCGTCTAGGGCCACATACGAAAAACTTGGAAAAAGCGACTTTTCGTGCTGACCTATTCTGAAATCTCATATATCGACGTTAGGGAGTGACCAATTTGTTAGTTTTAGGGAGAAGTGGTAAAGGGGAAGATTCCGTTGGAAAGGATCACAGATCTGGAAAAAACCGAGATGGATGACCGCAGTATCTAAATTGGAGCACGTATCACCGCTAGAATATTGTCTTCTGGTGAAAACGGACGATGACTTTAATAAGGACTACACCCTCAGTTTTGACAATGAGGAAACGAGAGAAGACTGGATGAAGGCTCTGTTGGCGGCCAAGGAGAACAAGCCTGTTCCAGACTCTGCAAATCGCGCTTTTGTAAAGAAGGACGACGAGGACACGATGGAGGACTCCATGTCCTACTTTAACCGCATGCTGACCGCTTTTGGAGGGACCTATCGCGAGGACTCGTTCCAGGACGTGATTCTTCGCCTTGCCTCCTTTTTTGGCCGCATTGCGTTCACGGTAGGCTTCTGCGGGTACACTCTTTTCTTACAATCGCAGGGTCTGATGTCTCCCGACGAGCTGATGTCGCACTGCGAGCAGGTCCGCAAGATGGCGAGTCGGATCCGCGTGGAGATGCAGCACTCCAACCTGATGACGCAGGACATCGAGCATCTCTTCAACGACCTCAACAGCTCCATCGACTACTGCCTCAAGAACTGTCAGCAGTACGCATTCCCGGGTTGTCTTCCCTGCAGAATGAAGCTCCGCAGCTCGCAGGAGCCCTCGTCCGACTCCTCGGCCAGCTCGCTCACCCCCGCGGCGTCGGCTGCGTCCGGAGCGTCAGGCGCGTCGGCCGCGTCGCCGGGCGCGTCGGTGGAGGGAGCGTCGCGCGGCGTGGCGCAGCACGGGTTCAGCAATCGCTATGTAGGGGAGGGGTTGGAATGGGACGCAGGAAATCAAGGAGACGCTGGGGTCGGGCGCGTACTCGGTGGTGTACGCGGCGGTGGACAAGCAGACGCACCAGCGGTACGCGGTGAAGTGCATAAAGAAGCGCGATCTGCAGAAGAGCGACGTGCAGTCGCTGAAGAACGAGGTGTTCATCATGGGGCAGGTGGGCGCGCGGCGAGCGCGTGAGGCGTAGCTGGACCATCCGAACATCGTGCGGCTGGAGGGCTTCTACGACGACAAGGACTACTACTACATCGTGTCGGAGCTGGTGGACGGTTTGGGCGCGGCGGCGTGCTGAGAACTAGGCGGCGAGCTGTTCGATAAGATCGTGGAGAAGAAGTTCTACAACGAGAACGAGGCGCGCGCGGTGGTGAAGACGCTGGTGGAGACGGTGGGGTACTGCCACAAGAAGAACATCGCGCACCGCGACCTCAAGCCGGAGAACATTTTGGTGGACAGTCGCACGGGCGCGATCAAGATCGGTAGGCGCGCTGCGACGCCGTGACGCGTAGCCGATTTCGGGTTCGCGAAGAACACGTCGAGCACGGAGACCGGCCGGCTGGCGACGGACTGCGGCAGCCCGTGGTACGTGGCTCCGGAGATCTTGAAGGGGCAGTTCTACGGAACGGTGGGCGCAGAAGGAAGGAAGGAGTGACGCGTAGGAGGTGGACATGTGGTCGCTGGGCGTGATCATCTACATCCTGCTGTGCGGCTACCCGCCATTCCACGACAGCAACCAGCCGCGGCTGTTCCGGAAGATCCGCGCGGGGCAGTACCGGTTCGACTCGCCGTACTGGGACAACGTGAGCGACCAGGCGAAGGACCTGATTCGCCACTTGCTGGTGGTGGACCCGACGCAGCGATACGACGCGCAGCAGGTGCTGAATCATGAGTGGTTCCGAACCAGCACGCTGCCGAGCAAGATCGAGCTGGGCTCGGCGATTCGCGAGCTGCGCACGTTCAACACGCAGCGCAAGGGAATCATCAAGCAGGGCTATCTGGTGAAGCAGGGACACATCATCCGGAACTGGAAGAAGCGGAGCTTCGTGCTGCTGCGCGACGAGCTGAAGTACTACAAGTCGGAGACGGAGAAGAAGCCGCGCGGGAAGATCTGCATGGAGGACATTTTGGAGTAGGGCCGGACGGAGAGGGCGATGGCGTGCAGACTGGAGGACGACATGAACGAGTCGAACGGGTTCGTGATCAAGACGAAGTCGGGGAAGGACTTCTACATCAACGCCACCTCGGAGAAGGAGAAGGAGGACTGGATGGTGCAGATCGCCGTCGTGAAGCGCTGCTACCTGATGCGCCAGCGCGCGCAGGAGCACATCAACCGCCGCCACTACAAGCAGGTAGGCGCAGTGGAGAGAAGCCGTCACGCGCAGGCGCTGGATCTGGTGTGGGAGGCGCGGAACGTCCGCTCGATGGTCACGGATCCGAACCTGGTGCAGCTGTGGGGCCAGATCGCCGAGCACACGGACTCGGAGTGCGGCGCGCTGTTCATGGTGGAGGCTCTCGAGGAGACGCTGGACGGCAACGTGTCCGTGCTGGCGTTCTGCACGGTGGGCAAGGACGTCGCGACGCCGCGTCTCATCGCCGGCGACTTCAACGGCAACGTGATTCTCTTCGACGCGGCGTACAACGTGATCCAGCGGCAGAAGGCGCACAAGTGAGCGCATTTTATTTCTCTGAGCGCCTAGAAACATGGTGACCGCGATCAGCACGCTGCCGAAGCTCAGTCCCTCGCGCTTCGTGGCCACCGGCGCCGCGGACGGGTCGATCTGCGTGCTGAACGCGGAGACGGGCGCGGTGTACATGACGGTGAAGGACTTCCGCCGCGCGGCGAGCTGCTGCGAGATCTTCGAGAGCAAGGAGCGCGGAATCCGGCGTCTGATCGCGGCGGACCGCGAGGGCCGCGTGGCGATCTACGACCTGGACGCGAAGCGGCTGGTGGCGGAGAAGGAGACGGACTGCGGGAACGTGCGCGGCCTGGTGTACCTGCCGTCCGGAAACGCGTTCGCGATGATCTGCGCGTCGGGCGCGCTGCTGGTGTTCGACGAGATGTTCAACCAGCTGACGTTCGCGCACGTGGGGCAGGGAGTGGTCTACGCGCGCGCGGTGGACGCCACGCATCTGATGGTGGCGACGGAGAACCGCGAGCTGATGGCGTACAACCTCACGCAGACGAACCCGGAGCCGGTGAAGGTGCTGAAGCTGACGTGCAAGGAACCGATCCGATGCTTCGATCTGACGGCGGACGGGAAATACGCGGTGATCGTGAGCAATGAGGTGGAGATCTGGAAGCTGGCGAACCAGCATTGCGAGGCGAATTTCTCGCCGACGATCCCGGTGCGGTCGATCAGCATCACGAGCGATTATGTGTCGTTCTTCCTCACGCAGGACACGCACATCGAGAAATGGGTGGTGGACTGGAAGATCACCTACGAGGGAAAGAAGTATCGCTCTCCCTTCCTCCAGCTCTATAAGAACGAGGGCGCCGTGGACGAGGCGGGACAAGCCAAGGACGAAGCGCAGAAGGCGCCCGCGACGAGTGCGAATCAGTACAAGGGAACGATCGAGACGGTGGAGGAGGAAGGCGAGGAGGAGGACGGAGATGAGAAGTAGAGAAGGAAGCGCGCAGAGGACAAGGCGGGGAACCTGCTGTAAGGCTGGTGATGATTAATTAATTGATTAATTGATTGATTGATTGATTGACTGCTTGTTTGTTCCAGTGGGTTCATGGGGACAAGGGTTCATGGGTTCATTTTATTTCATGGCTCCATTGCTTTGCTCATAGATTGTATAAAAAACACGCTACAAAATCCAATCGGACAACACTTCCAACAAATCGCGATGTTCGAAATCCGACTTGTGTTGTGATAAAAGACTGATCTGCTCGCGAGCAGCACGCGGAAACGACTCCGCAGCCTCGCTCACCGTCTGCTCCACGCTGTGCGGACGGCGCGAATCAGCGGAATACGCGAGTTGAAGGCGAAAATGCTCGAAAGCGATCGAAACGTGCGTGTATCCCATCGAAGCGGTCAATTCCAACGAGGGATACGCTGCCTGCACCGCCTTGCACTGCTCGCGGCGGGCGATGAAACTGTTGAGATGAAGAGAAACGCACTGCGTGAATGTCTGGTGGGAAACAAGGACGGAAACGCATTACTTGCAAGTCACTAGAGAGACATTCTCTCTCCCATTCTTCCAAGGGAAGAAACGAAGGGAGCGTGTGAGCAACGATTTTGGGAACTACTTTGTCCCTTTTAAGCAATTTGACAAAGATGTAATAGATTTCAAAATAATGTCCGTGAAAGCATGTATCAAAGCGCAGACACAATAGATTCTTGTGCTTGGTAGAAAACGATGACACTCCAAACAAGCGATAGGTTTCATTCTTCTATTCGTAAAAAAATCAGTGTCCTATACCGTCAAAAATGGATCCTTCGATGATTCCAATTCAATTGCTTCCATTTCCTACAAAAACACGTAATCTCACGAGTTGTTACCTCTAGTACTTGTTTTCGAATTGAATCATCTATAACCGTCAGCTTTTGAGTGCCATATTTTGATTCCAGAGTGGAAAGCTACGATCAACGAATGTTCAATATTTAAACTTTAAGGCGCTTTTCCTTCGGTTCATTTGTTTCCATCGTAAAAAGCGATTTCCCAAAGGAGAGATTGGAAAGATAGACTGAAAAGTGGAATTCCAGAATTCATTCTCAAAACAAACAAACAAAGTAACAAAGTAACAAGCATGACAAAGATGAGTTTGAGGAGTTGTATTGTTAAAGTGATAGGCGGGAGTGATTTATATAGAAAAGAGAGAGGAATGGAATTAAAAGGGTAGACAACAGATCAGTTACAGTCGCGTCAGACGACTTGCAAAATTACAAGATGGGTCCACGTAACAACTCTAGAATGTTTCGAATGGAAGGATGATTGTCAGGCAGAGGCGTGTAGAAGAGAATATGACACTGGTAATACAAGTACTACACATCGCACACACACAATCAAATGCAACATGATACAAAACGGGAATGATCTCAATAGGACAAAAGCAAAGCAGTGCAAGATTACACAAAACAGTCTACATGAAAACTCATTCCATCATGCACCTTATTCTTATCTTTACAATCCTCATCGTGCCATGGAGACACATATTCAAATCGTTTCAACGTGCTATACTTTTTCAAAACGCTCTGCTGGTCCGACAGCACGATCTTTCCCTCCATTTCCAACGATTTCACTTCGAACTGAAGCGAAACGGAGCAGCGTTCAAAAGGCTGCACTTTGCCAGTAGCCACCTTCATCATCTGCTCGAATTCCCACGGTTCCGGCTTGCAATAGCGCGGAATCTGCAGAGTGAAGCGGCACACACAAAACAAACAGGAACAACCCATCGACCTTTTAACAGATCGCTCAGAATTTTAAAACAAACGAACTGCTCGATTTCCAGCGTGAATAAATGTGCCTGGATCGACGAGGCGCAGAAAACTTCCTTCCCGCTCGCTTTGCTTTTTCTGTACGCGTTGTAATCCGCGTAGAAACACGCGTTGTCGTCGCAGTCCAAGAACAAATCGAGCGTGAACGAAGCGTTCGAGTGGAATGTGTTGACGTAGTTGCGCAGCAGAAGCAATGACGCGTGTTTCTATTCGAATTCGATTAAAAAATCGGTACTTCTTTGCCTCTGGATATCAGCACGGCGAGCAATAAGCGAAGACTGCGCGGCACCAGCAAAAGCTGCTTCGATTTGAATAGGAACTGAAAAGCCTATCCAGTCAAGACATCAAAAGGGAGAAACCGTGGAAACGCGTTCGCAGTACGCCATGGAAAGAACGATTTCGTCGCTCGAATGATGGCAGAGAATGTAGTCTTGGAGGAGAGGAGAAGGGTTGACAGGGAGAAGCTCCACGTCCACAAAATCGTTGAAAGAGTTCGTGATGGATTCGATTACTTGGAGGAGAAGCTTTTCGTTGATGCTGTCAACGCAGATGGAGGTTCCGAATAGAAACGATCGCGACAGAATTTCAGAATCCACGGCTAACAAATTTGCAGAGGATAGCACTTTCTAAAAAGTTGAGAAAAACGAATGAGGCAACCTCGACGTCATCCACGCGGATACATCGACTTTCGGGCAAAATGAACTTATCCTTATCCTTTCCTGCCTCATCCAACACATATTTTGCAATGTCCTCCATAATCTAACTCAAAACAAAATTCGAATCGTACAGCAGATAGGTAAATCGATGTTCTTTTCGAAACAGCCGATGTATTCGTTTTCTCTTTGATCTGTTGTCCCAACACCTTTTCTGGAAACTATAAATTAACCGAATTCACCATTTCAAACCGAAAGATCCGATTCGTCCTGACTTTGAGGTAGATTGTTACCAGAGATCTCCTTAGCACCTCTCTTTAATTGGTTGCGCTCTTCTGTAACTGGAAAAAACACATCATCAAATAGAAAATGATCAAATCCGAACTCTTCTTCTTTGAATGAAAAGTCCATCGTAATTTCGGGCGGTGCGCCTATTGTCGGCAAATTCTATCAAAGTATGACTCTAGCGACACTTTCTGGAGTCAGATTCGTATAGTTTCAACAAAAGAGTGAAAACCGCGGTTTTCCTACAAAAAGACTTGAATCACAGTTTTTAACGAAAGCGCAATGGCATCGGAAAACGTTGTAATACAAGAAGCAACACCCCTTCATGAATCAATGATTTGGGATTTGCAAAACCAGTTCTATATCAACAAGGGACCTGCTTGCTGGACTGAAGCGATCGTTCCCCAGTTTATTACTTCAAATAGTTATATTGCCTATCAATATGCAAACTGCATATTGGGTTATATCAATGATTATTACTCTAGGTGTGTTAGGGTGGATTTGGATGACATGTAGACCGGATGCTAAAAAGGACAAACCTATCTATATCGTAGAAGTGGGAGCAGGTCATGGAAAACTGGGTTTTTTGATTCTGAACCATTTAGAGGAGCTTGCTGAGTTTATGCCGGAAGGTAAGAAGAGTAGGCTGCAGCTGATCCGTTAGGAGTTCCGAAGCCATACCTTTACGTGATTTCTGACTTTACTCAGAACATTGTGGATTTCTGTAAGAGTCACAAGCGAATGGCGGAGCACATCAATCGGGGCGTCGTTGATTTTGCAGTTTTTGGTAGAAGCGCTCTCGGCCCTTCATTCTAGATTGTGAGAAAGACTCCGAGTTTTCTCTGCAAATCAGCGGAGCGAAACTCTCATCTGAAACGGTGGAGACGCCAGTGATAGCGATTGCCAATTACGTCTTCAACGGTCTGCGTGAGCAAAGTATCAGTATAAACAACGGGATCGTCAGCGAGGGCTGCATCAAAATCCTGGCCGACCCGAAGTAAGCTCTCTCCTCCTCATCCCGTTCATGTCCAGCGTCTCTGCGACCGACATCGACATAATCAGCCGCATGAAGCTGGAGTGGTCGTACAAGCCCATCCCCGACGTGGACGCGCACTTCCAAGACCCCGTTCTGCACGACCTCGTCCACCAGTCCGATTTCTGGAATTCCATAAATCCCAGCTACCTCCAAAACAACGAAACGCTCAACGTGCTGCTTCCTCTCGGCGCGCTGCGCTTCATCCGCACGCTGGAGTCGCTCTCTCGCGGCCAGTTCCTTCTGATAACCGCGGATAAAGCGCACGCGCACGAGGAAGATTTGCGGTTAACGAAGGAAAACCCGCACATCGCGATCCACGGTTCTTTCTCCATGATGGCCAACTTCCACGCGCTGCGGCAAGTCTTCCTGTCCCGCGGGGGCGCCAGCTTCCACACGCCGTACTACACCGGGCTGCAGGTCGCCGCCTTCGCGCTCGGCGAAACGCCTTTGGAGGAGTTTCAGTTCGCGTGGGAGGTAGGAGGCGTGCGGATTTGAGGAGCAGAACGTGCTGCTGGCGTTCGACCCGGACAGCTTCTCGCAGCTGCAGCGGTGCATCCGGGACGAGACGCCGTCGCCGTCGCTGAAGAACATCCTGGCGCTGATCCGGCTGAGCCGGTTCGAGAGCGAGGTGTTCTACAAGTTCAAGCAGGTGCTGGTGGACCACATTCCGTACGCGAGCGATCGGCTGCAGAGCGACTTCAAGAGCGACATCCTGCACATCGCGGCGAACTTCTATCCGCTGTCGGCGTCGAAGGTGGGGCTGGCGGAGAGGGTTGAGCGCAGGATGTGGACTTCGATCTGGGGAGATTGTCGATGGGGCTGCGCGATTATGAGACGAGCATTCGGCTGTTCAAGAAGAGCATCGAGCTGTGCGGAGAGCATTATGTGACGTGGCACAATCTGGGGATTTGCTATTATTACATGGACGATTTGAAGGAGAGTATGAACAGCTTCAATCGATGTCTGGAGATTCAGCCCGAGTATCAGGACGCCAAGTGGGAGTGTGCAGAGGAGGTGATCGGTAGGTCGTGGAGAGCGCGCGTGGAGGAAAAGCTGAACGCGAAATAAGAGTGTTTGTGTGCTTGTTTGTTTGTTTGTTTGTTTGTTTGAGGAAACAAGGAAGGGACTCGTTATCTCTTTTGAATCTTCAGAAGGATAATGGATTGAAGGGAGGCAGAGAAGGCCGTGGGTTTAGTTTTTTCCTTTGGCTTGGCTCGAAGCCTTTTCTGGAGCCTTGGGATTCACGAGATCAGCGAGAATGGGAGGAACATCTATGAATCAAATCAAATCAATCAAACTGTACTCGAAATGGATTTCGATCGAACTTTCTGGAATGAAAGAGGTAGCTCGACATTTTGAAGATTTGGAATATCTAAATACTATCAATATTCAATGTTCAAAAATACTTTCCAATGTCACTACACGAGGATATTTGAAACTAGATCCGTTAGCAGTAATGGAATTTAGACTTGGAAGATCTACAAAGCAAATCATTTCGAATCAATTCAATATTACTTCGAAGTGTCAATGAACATAAAGAATCATCTCTACCAACAAGTGCAATATTACCGAGTTGAATGGATTGTAATGATGGAAGATCTATATCAATCATATTATTCAAATTCATTCAGTACTTTCGATTATTGTTGATAAAGAATACTGGAATGAACCATTACCTAATGTAATGTATTGTAGTTTTGGAAGATCTATGCATCATTCAAATATTCAATATCATATCAATACCTCGAATCACAAACGAACTATGATAGAAATTGTATGATTCATAACTTCTAATTGAACCAATTTGAATAGATTGTAATCGTGGTAGATTCTTCAATTCAAAGTCGCCAGCAAAATCACTGAAACTCCATTCACCAATTTGAATGGATTCCAATGATTCACAATTAAGTATGTGGAATGATTTCGATATATCATTCCCATAACTATTCTTTTTCTGAGTAAATGAATTGATTCCCATTTTGATCGTTTGCAATCGCTTCAATCCATCGATTTTGAATGTTTTCACTGATCCAAAACTATAATTGCCGATTTCGATTGATTCCAGCCATTTGAATTTGCTTAAATCCAATGAGTACAAATCAGCACAACTATTCGATTTTATTACCAAATCGGTTACATCCAGACTCACATTGTTCAATTGTGAACTTCTGCTAATTTCGAGTTTAAAAGCAGACACATCTACTTTAGATATTGTATTCCAATCTCTTGGATCCACATTGTTCAACACACATCGAATACTCTCGCTTATTCCATTCACATACCAACCATCATACAAATCAACTCCACCATAATTCTCAACTCCACATTTCCACTCACTTTTATGTATTGCTGCTCCAGTCTTGTCATCAAACAAATACCCTATTCCATTTCGCACATATTCACCTTTTACTTCACAATAGCCTCCCATATAGATTGGAATACGATTCAGTACGTCAGTATTGTTATTGTTTTCAGCATATTCGATCATTTTGTTGTTTTTGGGATCAAATTCACGAACTATTCGGATCAATTTGTCTTTTTCCCAACACCCTTCAAGTTTCTCTTTACCAGTTTCCCGATCATATTCAATTCCATAACCATTTCGATTCATTTCTTCATCAAATCCGCCTCGATATATTACCACAACAATATCACCACTTTCATCTTCACCATTTTCACATTTACATTGAATTGTCATGATCAATCCTTCTTTTCTATTTTCGATCATTCTTCGATCTCCTTTCCCCAATATCGAATCCCAGTTTTCTTTTTTCAATGCAATTCCATTCTCATACTCTGTCACTCCACCGATTCGTTTGCCATCTTTCATCATCCATGCTAGAGTCAAGATTCCACAATTGAACAATTGACAGCGACCTTCAACCTTCCCATCTTTCATTTCACTTAGCAAATACTCGTTAGAATGATCTCCCTGAAATAGTTGAACTTCGTACTCAATTCCCCTCACTGAAATAACCTTCCTTTCTTTCGTAATGTAGTCGTTGAGTAAATATCTCGATTCTTTCGTTTGTTGCAAAGAGTCTATATATAAATAAAATAAGTAGTCATACTATCCACAGCGTTAGCCATAATTAAAAAATTAGTAAATTAAAGCAGATCATGTGCTCATTTAATTTTCACACTTACAAGTCGTCAGTATTTTGTCATATGCTCATTCCATTTTTGGATTCATTTTTACTACGGCTTATTTATTGATAATCCTAAAACGTAAAAGGTAGCCTATCTCACAGGTTTCAGAAATACCTTCACTATTCTTTGCAGAACTCATAATGTTGCTACTTTTTATACTTGTAATACCAAAATCCAAAATAAAATAAACCCAAATCGAATCCTCACCCCAAATGCTGAATATAACGTTACAGTTCACCTTCACATGCTCAGTATATTTTAATACCCCCTCCTATTTATTTTCACACTCAGAAATATTACAGCAACCATCCATGTTTATTAATCTGAAATCACCATGTCAAGTATTCTTCAAAAGCGAAGACGTGCTGTATCTATGCAATTAGATAGCTAATAACACTAGAAACTAATGAAAGAAAGGGAGGAGTTGATGGCGAACGCAGATGCAAGCACTACCGAGTCGCCAAACAGAGAAACGACCTCCTTTGTTGAAACTACCAGTACAGAACCTGCTACTGTACAAGGAGAAGCAATGTTCCCTGATCCTGCTACAGAAGACGAGGAGATTGAAGGAGAAATTGACACAAATACGGAAATAGCAAAGCAAGCAAGCCAAGAACCATCCTCGTTTGAAAGCTCTTTTTTGTTAAGCCTAGAGCGCCGCCGAATTCCCTTTCTGAAGAAGAGGAATTTCAGCGAATGCTAATGGGTCTATTTGGAACTCTCATGGGTCAACCCCCGAATGCAAACGTAAACGCTGATTCGGATGCTTCTTCAAGCTCGAATGCCGCGATGAACGAAGAATACGAGCAATTCATGCGAAACTTCAGCCAAGGCTTCCAAGCAGGAGTGAACGCAAGTTCGAACTTCCAAGCGCAGTCGCAGTTTTCAGCGGAGGATTCGCAGGTTCCCGCAGTTGTTTCCTTTCTCTTTGGTAAAACGAGCGGCATCATGTTCGTGTTCTCTGGTACGTGTCGTTTGTCATCTGTTTTGAGTTCTATTGATCGCTCTTGGCTGGCAACCCTATCCCACCGCTTATTACGCCATCGGATCGCTTGCAGCGCTGCGCGTTCTGTATTTCTTTGCTGTGGCGACCCCGGCGCAGACAGCGGCGCTGAGCAGCGTTCCTTCGTTTATTGGGTGGATTCTGACGATTTTGAACGTGATTACTCAATCGAAATTGGGAGATTGGCTCGCCATGCTGATGGACAGTCTGTTTTTCGGTCTGCAGAAATGGTTCGCGTTCCGGATGCAAATGGTCGAACTAAGCGGGAATCTCGATTGTAGTACCTCTGCTGCGCCGTGATTTCGATGATCCCCGAGTTTGATTATTTCTCGTGGATTCGCTCAATTCCGCTTCCGACGATCATTTTCACAGCGATTCCGATCATTTCGAGCGGGATCGTGATGATGATGTATCTCTTGGAGCATCGGAAATGGCGTAAAAATGTTCTGTTCTTTGTGGATTTCCTATCTCTGTTTACGAACCAGGAGATGCAGGAAGGGTGCATGAAAGAGTTGGAGCGGAGCGGCGGATTGATGCATAGAATTATCGGGGAAGACAACAAGATTATAAACGAAGAGAAATTGAGAGAGATTCTTTGTGATGCGTATGTTGTGTACAGAAAGGTTTCCATGGAGGAAGCCGAATCGTTCGTTGATTTACATTACAAAGCGGCGCTGAAAGAGTACGAACGGAGATTTGTGACGCAAGGGTGGCTTGTTTGTTTGAGACAGAATCAGCAGCTGGCTTAGAATGGAGAAATCGCGGAAAGGAAATTAAAAATGATCATTGATGAGCAAAAATATCTTGTACCATAGAGGTTACGAGATGGTGAACAAAGAGTCAAACCCCTATAGGAACCTTCTTGGAAATTTCACTCCCATTTGGAAAAACCGTATCATTTTTAATGTGGGCGGTGATAAGGGAGTCTACTGGTCATTACTATCTGTATAATTGTGGAGCAACCTTTCTGTTTAGTTATTCCTTCCTTTACTACTGACATTACTCTTCAACTTCAAGGACTTATGGTTTGTGATTTCTATTCTTTTATTATTGGTAGTCTGAACACACACTGGTCACTTATCGCAATATTATGCGTTTTGGACTTGATGTAACACCATTCCTCCCTTTCTCATTCCCATAGTTCTTGCTATTACCTAATTCTCACTTGGCTCACGGAACCTGGGATCATACCAAAACTTCAAAGCGAGTGCAATGTTTATGTTCCGCCTCCAACACAACGTATTACCTCCTTATTTTTACCTTTTTTCTAATATCTTAGTGGAACGCCGTGTCAGCGGCCTCATGGTTTCCATCCGTAGCAACAAAACGGAGTACATCACCGTACCTGCCTTCCTGTTAATTCATTTCTAGAGAGCAATCGATCTAATGCCCGAAATCGTACTCCCTCCCTCCCACGCCTTCACTCCCTAGTCGAACGAGACCAACAACGAGCATCGGACGCTCCTCCATCTCGCCTGCATCTGCGACAACGCCGAGATCGCTTCCCTTCTTTTGACCCAGGCGCCCGACCTTTCCATCCGCGACTTCTACGGCCTCCGCGCCGTCCATTACGCCGCTTTCGAGGTACGTCCCCGCGGGAATTCATCCCCAGAACAACTCCGTGTTCCCCGCGATCTGCCGGTACTTGCAGATCCCCGCGGAACAATGGGAAGTCCCTTTTCGAGGGTATTTTGACGTAGGAAACGCGAATTCGATTGGTGGACGAGGTCGTTTCCCTCATTCCCAAATTTGACAAAAATCGGACCGAATATTACCTTTCCAAAAATGGGGAGTATTTCTACGACGCGGACCCTTCGTCGTTTTTCCTCCCCGCGGGGATCTACTCGCAGTTAGGAGCGAAGCAGAGCGGGGAATTGCTGGAAGTGCCGCTGCTGAGTTTTCCGTGTCTGGATCATAACAAGATTGTTTGTTAGCGAGGATTCAGTTATGCGAAGATTTACGTGCGGTTCTGCTCGGTGTGTCATCGGTTCGTTCCCCCGCGGGGATTCCACTGCCGTCATTGTAACATGTGAAACGCGGGGAAGGGAAGTGAGACGCAGATGCATCCGCGATTTCGATCATCACTGTCCGTGGGTGTCGAACTGCGTGGGTCTTCGAAATCACCGGTATTTCGTGTGGTTTCTGGTAGGAGAGCGCGGATGGCGATAACGCGGAGATTTTCTGTCTGGGGACGATCATCATGGGGATCGTGGTCATTTCCGTGTATTTCCTCTTTCATCTCATCGCTATTGTCGAATCCGTGCGCTCTTTTCTCTCTCTTGCGCTTATCTGTAGCAGAGTCCGTTCCGGTTGGGCCCGTTTCTGCTGCGGACGTGGCCGTGCATCGCGTACGGCTGCTTCTGCATCGGGTTCATCGCGCCGGTGATCAATTTGTTCTTCTATCATTTGCGATTGGTTTGCGATTGGAGAGGCGTCAAGGAAAGGGGCTACGCAATCTAACGACTCACGAGGAGGTGATGTTGCCGCCGAGAGAGATCATTCGGAGGAGCAAAAATCCGCAGAGAGAGTATTATTTGTACTCGGAAGGGTGGAAACGAAACTTGAAATCGCTGCTTTTTTCGAGAAAAGCGCCGTCGCTTGTAGTCATTAACGAAGTTTGGAGTGTTTGAGCATGAAACACGAGGGTGCTGCGTGTATATAGAAAAGGAATTAAGATCCAATCATTTCGATCGGGAGATGGAATGGAACTCGTTGTTTTGAGGGGAATTCGATTCAAGCAACATCGTGGATCGAAACAAACAACAAAATCAGCAAAACGCTTCGTGATTGAAGCATTACTCCGAATGGAAGGAATACAAATGATGCTTTATGATAAACGAAGCAACGCTGGGCGTTACGATTTGGCAGAGCGTTTCTTCGCTCGACGCATTCCGCGCCATCGTATTAATGAAGAAAACACAGCAAAAAGCAATGCAAAGCATTGCAAAGCAAAGAAAAAATCGATTGTTTGTGGATATGTGCTGCTAATGGCCTCCAAATCCATCACACAATGAAACGAGAACCAGGCGTCCGATCCTCCACTCGCCTCCGCATTTTTTCCATTCGACGAATCAGCAGTGGCTTCGACTTTCTCGTCTGAAACTCCCTTTCGCTTTAACACTTCGAAATGGATGAGGTGGCGCAACTGATCACTCTGACTCGTTATTCAAATCTAAAGTCAAACTTCTTTCCATTTGTTATTGCAAATATCGTTGAAGGCGTCTTCACCAACAATCATCGAAAACTGAATATCGGTATATTTCGATTTTAGCCAGCGAATGAGATCTATGGTTCCGTACTACGATCAATTACATTCGTATAACCAGCAGATACACTGATATGCGGATCAGTTGGGCTGGAGCTGGGATAGAGATCATAAAAACACTCCCGCTCGTATGTCTTTACAAAAATATTCCGAGTATCCAAGCTGCAATCCTTCAGGGACAAATCCAACATCAACAACCTAGAAAGCAAAATATACTACTAGTGTACCTATTATCATAGGTCTCCAGAGTACGTTTCGATGTGTAAGCATGTCGGAAAACAGGCAGAATCCAAACCTCGTCATACCGTTCTATTGATAAGTCCAATTTTACTCAGCAGCACCTGAAAAGTACTTGGCAATGCCCATATGTCCACCCAGCCCCGTTGGTGGATTTGCAGACAAACCAAAGAGAACAACTCGCTTTTCGACCATCTTCCGCGCTTCCTCCAACAAACAAAACGAATAAACACTACTAAACGAAAAAGAATAAATTGATGAGCAAACGAGCCGCTGTTCGTCTACCGACGGCCCTTCTTTCCTCGTCTTCCACCGCGCTTCGCTTGTCTCTCATCCACCTGCACCCGCTTCACGCGGTTTCCAAACTCGTCCTCATCCACGATCTGTCCGGCAATCTTGTCCGACTCCCTCGCCAACCGCGTCAGCGAATCGAACTCATCGAACTCCCCGATCTTCTGCCCCCTCTGCAGCGCCAGACTGGCCTGCCTCTCCCTCTTTTTCTGCTCTCTCGTCCGATTTACGCGCACGAAATTGCTCTCTTCGAAGTCCTTCCGCTCCTTCAGCTCGCGATCCAGCGACAAATCCCCGGTGCTCCGCATGTTGATCGTGCGCGGCCGGTCCGAGATCTCGTCCCGCAGTTCCTACGATGCAGAGAAGCCGGCGAGTCTACGCTGATGAACGCGTTCGACGCGATTTTATCGCGGAGCTGCTCGCGCCGATGCTCGTCTTTGGCGGCGTCGCGCTCGGAGTAGGGAACCGCAGCGATCTTTGGGGGCACGTAGAGCTGTTTTTTCGAAGAGGAGGAGGGACTGGGCTTGTCGGAGTCGGAGTCGGAGTCGGAGGCGGAGTCGAGATCGTCGAGATTGGGCTTGAAGGTGAGGGGGTTGAGGGAAGAAGAGTCGGTTTGGGGGTTCAAAACGTTGTCGATTTCGGTTTTCATTTTGAGCTCGAGGGGGTCGAGCTTCTCGAGAAGGGTGCTGGGAGTGAGAGGAAGAGAGGGAGAGAAGTACCGGAAGCGGACGAGAGATTCGAAGAGAGGATGGCTTTGCAGGTCGATGCCTTCCAGCTTCATTACCATGTACACGAGAAGGTATTCGTTGTAGGATAAAAGGAACTGGGACTTCAAGTCTAAGATGGAGAGACCGTTCGTGAAGGAGGAAGGGAACGACTGAACCAGCGAATTGAGTTTCTCGATTTGACTTTGCAGATTGGGAAGTTGAGTGGTTATATCGGTGAGGATGGAGAGAACTTCCGCCTTGTTGTTTGATATGAACTTGGAAAGCTCCTTTTCGGAATACGAGCTAGTATTGTCCTTCATTGTGATGGATGGAAGCTCCAACTATGCAATAAGCCAAATCGATCAAAACGACCTCAATTTTCTCCGACTCAAGTTCACTTCCACTCGTTTCTTCTTCCTCCGATTGCAACAATTCCTCCTTGGGGCTCTCATTCGAACTCTCTTCATTCACCGATGCTTCTTCCTCTGATGACAAAAGAGCTAAGTCGGCCTCCTTTATGCTCGATTTCTTTTCTTCTATGCATAATACCCAGCAAAGAACGCCCATACCAGCGTTTTGGACCATAGAGAATTGCTGTAGATCGAGTTTGAGAGACAGAGACCAAAACGCCAAAATGCCGCTTTGAATCCATATTCCATTTTCCAAAATCTCCTCGAAATCTCAATAGCCATGTCTGATATGTGTGATATCTATATCTCGGAGATTCGATCTCTTCTCCGACGTGCCGATGAATTGATCACTCAAGGTCGTACTGATAACACTCGTTTCTCGCTTTTTCTTCGCCTAATTGGTAGTGTCCTTTGTGAAGGAATGCGAGAAACAGTTGAGTGAAGCGGAGGACTGTTTTAAACAGTGCGATATTGAAATTCGTATGCTGCCTCCCTCCATCAAGTCTTCTGTTGTGCAGAAAGTAGATGCTCTTCGTAAAGAGGCCGAATCCAAAAGAAGACAACTTGCGAACATGAAGGTTCAGGTCGAGCGTAATGATTTGTTCGCTGGTGCCGCTGTAATCAGTTTGGATCGTCATGTGATTCGTAGGCTTCTCGCGAGTTGAAGAGACAAATGGAGGACGATCTTGCCGCTGTGGAGAGGTTTTGTTGGACTAGGCTCGCTGACCGTTAGACAAAACAACACGATCGAGGATGCGACTCGTACTATCTTTGAAACCGAAGAGGTGGGTCTTGGAACGATGAACGAGTTGCAACGTCAGCGCGACGTTCTGACGAGTGCTTCGGACAAGGCAAAGGACACTGTATCTTTGGCAATGCAGGCGAATACAATTCTGAATGTGCGAGATGTGTGTGTGTGATTTGATGCGTAGAGAATGAGCAAGAAGTTCTGGCAGCGCAAGTAATCGGCAGGTTTGGCATCGATTTGTTTGTTGCATCCAACAAGACAATAGGAAAGATGATAAAAGAGAAGATGCCCCGAGGTCCACACCACACTGAGCAGACTGCCCTTCTCTTCCCACGGAGCGAAGGCGAGTTCGGAGACGGAATTGGTCCGAATCGGATTGCTGAGATAGCCTCTATCGATGACTCCCAGGCGTCAATCAAACAGGAAGGAGAAGCGAACTTCGCGGTCGATTCGGAAGAGCGGGAGCACGTTGCAGTGGTCAAAGCAGCACACCAAACGCTGGCCGCGCGGATCGACGAGGATCTGCTTGAGCGGTCCGAAAGCTGCGAACTCGGCGGACAAATCGAGAACGGAAGTGACGATGGAGGAATCTGCATCGAATGCGTTGCATAGCCGTACAGAAGAGATTGTACTGGTGGCTGAGCTGGAGAGTGTAGAGCACGGTGGATCCCGTGGATCCAGCGGAGTGGCAGGCTACGTAGAGATACTCGGAAGAAGCGGAGAAGCAAACGTCTTCGATGTGGCCGAGTTGAGGCAGCTTCCAGTCCTCTCGCTTAAAGGTAAGGAGATTGTAAATGGAGAGAGTGTTTCTAGGGAGAGAAGAGGAGAGGAGGAATCGAACTCGGATAATACGACGAGGAGTTGCGAATCGGGAGAAAAAAGGACTTTGCGAGGAAGCAGGGAATAGGATCCCAGTTTGTTTATTAGAATGGAGTTGTAGGTACTGTACAGGTAGACAGAGCTATCATCTTTCCGAATTGCGCACAAATATCTATGGAGTGAACGTCAATATGATGATGAAATTACCTTCCATTTGGACTGTATTGTACCGAAAGGAAGTTGGAGGCATCCGAGATCACATGGAGAGATTCGCACTCCGGCTCACCAATCGTAGACCATATAAACAGCCCTTTCCGCGTGGCTAGCGCAACCGAATCGCGACTTCCCGGTTTCCAGCATATTTGACGTATTCCATTTACGCTGACATTATCTAGCACGTTGGTTTCCCATATTTGTTTCTTTATATTGTAAAAATGCACGGTAGAATCAGGAAAGCAAAGAGCGAGCTTTGTTCCCAAAAAATTCCACGCTAGACAACAAAATATATCGTTCTTCCACTGAGAAACAGAGGGAAGAGGCAGAATGTCATTTTTCAGATTTTGAAATAGTGTCATGATGCTCCACGAATACTCTCTAGACTGCTGATAGTTTTCCTTGTGACCAGCTCGAGGAGGAAGGTAAATCGGAGTAAAAAGCTTTCCTCCACTCTTTTCAAATTTCCGTATAACGTCCTCTTCATTCTCTCTGGAAATCGACAGGATAGTCCAACTAATCTCTCCCAGACTGCTGATATTCTCTTCCGGTACTACGAAACTCAGGCCAACTGTTAGTAACTACATCGAAGCATGATTCGCGATACTAAAGGAAAAGTACAAAAAATGGACCTGAAATTGGATTTCCAAAGTCAGCCAATTATCAGTGATTCCCGTTTTGAACTGTAGACATTGTAGAATCACTTGCTCTGTACTATGTTTTTGTAGCCTGTATTATATCCCAAAGACACTGCCAAGAATTCAAAAGAGTCGAATCAAAGATTAGTGTTTTTGTTAAAAATGTTCGGTTTGCATTTCTCGGTGAGAACAATCCTATTAGAGGAGTGAATCTTTTAAAGTATTGTTGTTCCAAAGAATTATTACAATGTGAGGTGACGACATGCACGACACACATATCCATTTTGGAAATTCCACACCAAATACTTAATTGTATTGTCTATTTATCAGAAGATTGTTAATATATAATGGATCCTTCTGGAAGGTGGATTCTAACTGCCAAATATAACTTTTAGACCAAGACCTAGACCACGACCTGGAATGGGACCTAGACCTAGACCGGGTATGGGGCCTCGACCAGGAATGGGTCAAATGCCAAGACCTCGCCCTGTAAATGAAGCCATTGACGATGATAGTGATAATGAAACTCAAGTGCGTCAATCTATGGGTCCTCGCCCTGGAATGGGACCTCGTCCTCGTCCCGGCATGGGACCTAGACCCCGTCCTAGTCCTGGCATGGGACCTCGTCCTCGACCTAGCCCTGGCATGGGTCCTCGACCTCGTCCTAGCCCCGGTATGGGTCCCCGACCTCGCCCAAGACCTATGGGTGCTGATGTAAGTGACGATGAGGAAGGCGCTGGACCTATGGCTGGACCCGGTATGGGACCGAGACCTCGTCCTGGAATGGGACCTCGTCCACGCCCTAGCCCTGGTATGGGAGCTAGACCTCGTCCTGGCATGGGACCGAGACCAAGACCGATGGCTGCCGATGTGAGCGACGATGATGAGGAAAATGCTGGTCCTCGCCCTGGAATGGGACCTAGACCTGGTCCTCGTCCTGGTATGGGACCTCGTCCGCGCCCTGGAATGGCGCCTCGTCCTCGCCCGATGGCTACTGACGTGAGCGACGACGACGGAGAAAATGTTGGACCTCGTCCTGGTCCTGGTCCTCGCCCGGGAATGGGTCCGAGACCTGGTCCTCGTCCTGGCATGGGACCTAGACCTCGTCCTGGCATGGCGCCTCGTCCTCGCCCGATGGCTGCTGACGTGAGCGACGAAGAGGAGGAAGGAAAGGGACCGATGCAAGCCCCGCGTCCTCGCCCCGGTATGGGACCGAGACCTCGTCCTGGCATGGGACCGCGTCCGGGTCCTCGTCCTGGCATGGGACCGCGACCTCGTCCGGGTCCTGCGGATGTGAGCGACGAAGAGACGCCGGCTCCTCGCCCCGCTCCTCGTCCTGGCATGGGACCTCGGCCTCGTCCCCGTCCCGAGGGAGAAGAAGGCCCGCGCCCTGGACCCCGTCCGGGCCCCCGTCCGGGCCCCCGTCCGGGACCTGGAGCGCGTCCTGGCATGGGACCGAGACCCCGCCCGGGTGCTCGCCCCGGACCCCGCCCCGGAATGGGACCGAGACCGCAGATGGTGCGCAGCCCGTTCATTATCAGCCCGGTGGAGTTCCAGAAGTACAAGCAGCTGTTCAAGGAGTACGACGATGCCCAGACCGGATTCATTCTCGCCTCCGTGGCGAGCCAGTATCTCAGCAAGACCGGTTTGCCTCCGCCAGTGCTGGAGAGCATCTGGAAGCTCGCTGACCAGGACCACGACGACATGCTGAACGAATATGAGTTTATCGTAGCGCTGCACATCAGCAGATTGGCTCAGAAATTGGTAAGTGGCTCGCGCAGTGTGGCTCACACGCAGCACATCCCCATCCCGAAGACGCTGCCCGTTCCTCTGTTGAAGGAGAACATCGGCAAGGACATCAGCGGCCAGCACCCGATGGATCCGCGCAACCTGGTGAATCCGGACTTCGAGTTTGTAGGACGCGCGGAGCGGCGTGTGATCGATAGGACGACAGCAAGCTCACGCTGGAGCAGCTGCGAAAGGAAGTGGTGGACACGAACGAGCTTCTGCAGAAGCAGGAAGTGGAGATCAAGAAGAAGTCGGAGCAGTCGCAGCTGCTGGTGGCGGAGCAGGAGGAGCTGGAGAAGCAGCTGGAGTACCTGAACAGCCTGATCGCCTCGCAGGACTCGTACCTGCAGAATCTGGAGCGCGTGGAGAACACGGTGCAGGAGAACATCCGAAAGATCGAGAACGCGATGAACGTGGAAATCGACACGACGGTGCCGGACGGAACCTTCGATAAGCTGGTGGAGAAGAACCGCGACAGACTGGACGAGTCGCCACTCTACGAAGAGATCAGCGACGAGGCGACGCCGATGGAGCAGAACGACCTGGAGGACTTCTTCAGCGACAACGGCAAGCCGAACCCGAAGGCCATGCGCACGCCGGACGATTTCCGGTCGGAGTACGACGAGTACTCGGACCACAGCGAGAGCATGACGCCGGTGAGCGGCAGCGAGGCCGAGGAGGAGGACGAAGAGAAGCCGGCACCGAAGAAGGGCAAGAAGGCGCCGAAGGACGAGGAGGACGAGAGCTACAGCGAGGATCTGCCCGAGGAAAAGCCGGCGAAGGGCAAGAAGCAGGCGGCGAAGAAGCGAGGCATGAGCGAGAGCGAAGAGGAGGAGGGCAGTGGCGAGGAGTTCTTCGACGAGGAGGACGAGGATGTGCCCAAGAAGGGCAAGAAGATCCCGCCTCCCAAGCCTGCCAAGGGCAAGAAGGCGCCCAAGGAGATGGAAGAGTCCGAGGAGCCTGAGGATGACGACGAGTTTATCGAAGACATGCCCGACGATTTCATCCAGGATGACGATGTCCCGCCTCCCAAGCCTGCGAAGGGCAAGAAGCTGCCTCCCCCTCCACCCAAGAAGGGAAAGAAGGCGCCCAAGGATGTGGAAGAGTCCGAGGAACCTGAAGAAGACGAGGAGGAAGACATGCCTGCTCCTCCCAAGAAGGGTAAGAAGATTCCGCCTCCTCCTCCGAAGAAGGGCAAGAGATCTCCGAAGGATGTGGATGAGTCGGAAGAGCCTGAAGATGACGACGAGTTTATCGAAGACATGCCCGACGATTTCATCCAGGACGAGGACGTGCCTCCTCCCAAGAAGGGAAAGAAGATTCCGCCTCCCAAGCCCGCCAAGGGAAAGAGATCCCCGAAGGATGTGGAAGAGTCGGAAGAGCCTGAAGAAGACGAGGACGAAGACATGCCTGCTCCTCCTAAGAAGGGCAAGAAGATCCCGCCTCCCAAGCCTGCCAAGGGCAAGAAGGCGCCCAAGGAGATGGAAGAGTCGGAAGAGCCTGAAGAAGACGATGAGTTTATCGAAGACATGCCCGACGATTTCATCCAAGACGACGATGTCCCGCCTCCCAAGCCTGCGAAGGGCAAGAAGCTGCCTCCCCCTCCACCCAAGCCCGCCAAGGAACAGGCCGAGGGCAGATCGAAGTCTCCACGTAGAGGAGGCCGCAGACGAAACTAAGTGATGCTGTTTGTATGTGTTGTGTTTGTAACAATCACACTCTCTAATTCGAAATAATGTCCTGGTTCGCTTCCTTGAAGAGAGCGATTCGCTGCTTGTCCTTCTCACTGAGTTCTCTACCCCTCACGCCTCTCTACCATCCGCACTCCTTCTTCGCGCAGGTCTGCATCATCATGTGCAGCGGCATGACTCCATTCAGACGGTTCTGCAGCAGATTATACGAGCTGCTCTGCGGCAGGATCATCAGCAATCCGTACAGACTCTTCAGCAAGGGCGCCAGCGCGGGCGACCCTGCGTTCAGCAACTGCAATCGCACATGAACAAACACGGGCGATTCCAGCATCTGCACGAGCTTATCGGCCTGCAGCAGCATAGCGACGGTCAGTTCCTGCCGAGCCAAGCTCTGCGTGATGCTGAACGCCACCTCGTAGTCCTCGGTGAACCACGACAAAGCCAGGGCAGCGAACGGGTTCAGCGACCAAGCGGGGTATCTACGGAGCCACGCGCCCTCATCGCTACAGCGAGTTGAAGACCTGCTGCCCCTCGGGCTTGGGCTGGGCGGGCGCGAAGCAGGACTGGAGCTTCTTGCACATCTCGGCGGTTTCGTCGGCGGTGAGGAGAATCACGTTCATCATCTGCACGAAGAGCGAGGCGAAGCGCTTGTTCTCGGATTCCTGGGTCGAAGACGAGCGTGGATCCTACCGAAATCGTCGTGGAGAGAATCTGGAAGACCTGCTCGCTGTTGATGTACTTGCAGAGCGTTCGGATGATCAGACAGCCGCGGTCTTCGAGATATTGCTCGTCCTGCTCCAGCATCTACGATCGAAAGAGGGATCCGACGCGACTTTCAAAATATGGCGAATGAACGTCGTTAGTTCTTGGCTGTATTGCACGTATTTCACGAGAACGCGGAGATCGTAGTCGATCACGTCGTCGTTTTCTTTCTTCAACGTCTCGATAAGCACGTTCCGAAGCTCGGGAACGGTTATCATGTCCTTGCCTCGGATTTCCAGCAGAACGTTCACGAGATCCAAGCACAACAAGCACTGATCTCTGTGATTCTTCGAGAGAACCGTGCACACCACCTCGATGAGAGGCATCAGTTCCACGGTTTCTCCGTTCTTTTTGAGCTAGAATGAAGCAAGGAAGGCGATGCCCACGCTTTTGAGCAATTCCCAGCACGTGGCCTGCGCCTTTTCCTGGACTTCCTTCTCGGAATCGGCGTAGCAGGGCAGCAGAACGCGGAACAAACGAGCGTAGGGAATGGACCACTCGGTCACATGAACGAACTCGTAGATCCACGTGACGACGGTGTGTCGGATGAATCGATCGTTGTGATGCACCAAATTGAGAAGAACGTTGACCTGGGGATGAGGACGCGTGGCAAAAACGACCATGGAGTTCATTATCGTGTCGTTTGGCTCGCTGCTTTTGATTTCGGAGAGAAACGACTGCAAAACGTCGTCGGTTTCCTTCAAGTGAGTCGATTGGCTCGTTCAAACCACGCGGATTTCGCGATGCTCGTCGCTGAGAAGCAAGAAAAGCCCCTCCATGAGCTGCGGGAAGTATTCGAGCATGTCGATGCCCGGTTTGTTGTCCAAAACCTGCGTGTGAGAGAGCCATCGACGCGTGTACGGAGATCCAAGAGACGACGAGACGACGAGTGTACGGACTGTTCATTGTGATGTATTGTTTAAACAAAGGAGCGAAGATGGAGAGGTCGATGCTCTTTGCTTCCGTGATGATCTCTTTTAAGAGGCGATCGAGAATGGACGCGCCGTGGAATCAAGAAAACTAGGGAAGAAGTACAGCGAAGGATATCTTTTTGACGTCTGTATCAACATCGGAAAAGAGATAACACAGGGCATAGAAGAAACGATCGAAGTAGGAAATCACCCCTGTTCTTGCCGCTTTTGCAATGTTATAGAGGGCCTCACTTGAGTAATAGCGGACTTTGCTATCACTGTCTTCCAAACACTTCAAAACAGGATTTAGAATAATAGGGAAATATTTTACCGCGTTCGTATCCAAAAAAAACGCAATGGAGGAAATTGTGACAAGAGCTCCATTTCGGTAGTTCACATTTGGCGATCGTAGGAAGTCTGTCTGCATCACTCCCAATATTTTCTTCGTTTTGTCTTCATTTCCCTCATTCTATCGATTATCACTTCTGAAGCAAACTCTACATAGTACTTGGCGAAAACAGCAGTAATTTCTTCTGCAGAACACTTTCTACGGTCATAGGACTTGTCGCCTAGATTTTTCAAAGTAAGCGCGGAGATCTCTGGAATTCCCTCAATTTTTTCCATTATGATACGATCTTAGTAAAGAAAAACAAGCAAGGAGATAATGCTGAGATTGTGGAAATCCTGCTGATTTTTGGAGCTTCATCAAAATGAATTCGTAGCATTGCTTCTATCAATAACGATACTAGATTTACCTTTGTGTGCCTCTTTGTAGTTGCTATTGCCGCTGCGGAACCGTCTGGACTGATTGCTACTGCGATCAAGCCTTTTCAGAACCGTACGCACATTGCTTTATTGTAATGATTCAGAGTATGCCAAAAAGCTGATTACAACTATGATTGGAGACAAGTGTTATAATACTTTCTTTATGGAAGGGGATTTTCTGGATGTTCCTTGTCTAAAGTATTCGGTGAGCAAGGCACTTGGATATGGAATTATGTTCGGCTCCGGAATCATGAAGATGCCTCAAATCATAAAGATCATGAGAAGCCGAGATGTGACTGGCATTAACGCCGTTTCTTTCTACATGGAATGCGCCGCCTTCCTTCCTAGCATTGTGTACAACGCTCTGAAGCACTATCCCATTTCAACCTATGGTGAAAACGTCATTATTCTGGCTCAGAACTTCTTTTTGGTTCTTTTGTACTGGATGTACGCCGCTCCCTTTCCTCTGAAGAGTAGATATGCGAAGGGAGACGCGAAAAAAACGTCTCTCCACAAGCTCTGCGTTGTTCTCAGTTTCATTCTCTTCTCGCTCGCTCTCGTCTATTGCCCGGAGCAGGTTTGTTTTTTTCTTCTGTCCTCCTATGCGACGTAGTATCTCTCCGCTCTTCCCATGATGGGAACCGTTTCCGCGATTTTGGCTCGCGTCCCGCAGATGATTACCAACTTCAAGCAGGGACATACCGGACAGCTTTCGCTGATTACGTGGCTCTGCACGCTGGCTGGATCCGCGGCGCGCATCTTCACGACGTTGCAGGAGGTGGACGATGTGATGATCGCGATGTCGTATATCATCAGTACGACGTGCAACGCGATTCTGGTGTTCCAGATTCTCTAGTAAACGTATGGAGTTGGGGTGATGGGTAGCTACTGGAGGGCGACGAAGGAAGCGGAGAAGCCAAAGCAGGATTGTCTTGTTTGTTGAACAAACACGAAACGATTTGGATTCCGGGGGTAGTGTTTGGTTGTACGCCTCCACCTTGGATTTAATGTGCGCGATTTCATTGGCGATCGCGGGATGGAGCTTGCTAGACGAGTCTGTGATGAGATTAAACAGCTCGTGGACTTCATTGGAGAACAAGAACACGTTCATCATATCCTCCTCTATCGATCATCCTCCTCTTCTGCACACACTCGCATTAATCAAACTCTGCAGCAGCAGCAACGTCATCGAGCTCAGCGTGACGTTTGCTTTATGCAGGATCAGGATCTTCACGAGGATGCTGGGAAGTTTCTGCGACACATAGTACTCAAAGCACAGCTTGTCTACATCGCAGCCCCCCTTCGCTCCTACTATTCCCCAGATTCTGCAGCAAGGGGATGAGCTGATAGCAATAGTCCGGGGACTCCAAGAACGACTGCATCGTCTTGAACAGCAGCGGCAGTCCCAGTCGCTTTCGGAAGTCCTCGATCACTTTGGCTTCCGCCTCGGGGTCCTGCTTTCCCAGCACGTTTTCGCGCGTCATCATGAACAGACACCCGACAATGTTCCTCTGGATGAGCAGCGACTCGGTGAACTCGCCCATCATCTTCAGCAGCACGTTGAGCACGCGGTACTGCATCATCTGTCCTAGCAGCTCCGCTGTGTGTCACTCGCCTTCTCTCCGCCTACGCAGCAGCGTGCATTTCCACAGAATTCCCGTGGTGAGTCCCACCGTGTCTTCGCGCGTCATGTGCATCGCGCACGCGAGGATCGCCTTGACCGCTCCGCCGTCCGCCAAGAGTCTGCGTCCGCGCTCTACGCCATCCACGCGCGCCGCCGCGCCTACCGACCGACACCATCACGCAGAGCACTTGGATGCCCGCGTGCACCACGCGCGCGTCCTTGCACTGCTCCGTCATCTTCCTCGCCAGCGTCTCCACCACGTCGCGCGCTCGCAGCTGCTCCTCGACGCGGTTCTCGTTGCCTGCTGAGCATTCCTCCGCACCGCCTACTCAGATAATAGCAGAACTTGGTGAGCACGCCGCAGAGAAACTGGAGAACCCGCGGGTCGTCGTGGCCGCGGAGCAGGTCTGCGCACAGCTGCAGCACCTGCTCGTCGAGCATGATGCGCACCAGCCGCAGGTTGGGGGCCTCCATGATCCACTGCATCGTGCGGATCCCGTGCGCACAGATCGGCACGCTCTGCGGGTACGCGGCGATCGCCATCTGCACCGACGGCACCACGCCGTTCGCCACCATGAGGCGCGTCATGCTCTCTGGAGGTGAGTCCCGCGGGGAAGACGCACGGCCCATGGAGCTGAGGATGCGGAGGACGCGGAGCGCCTGCTCGACGGTGCTCTGGCTGCGCTGGCTGGCGTTGAGGACGGCCATGCAGAGCTTGACGACGTCGTCGGTGACGAGGAGGAGGCGGTAGCGCTCTAGGGTGGAGGGAGGGCAGGGGAGGAACTGTCGAGGACGAGCGTCTCGATGGTGCCGAGGACGTTCTTGCAGAGAATTGTGTCGTCGGGGAAGGACTGCACGCAGGACATCGCCACCTCGATGTAGCGGATGCTGCGAAGAAAGTACCTCCCGTCTTCTAGGCATCGAGAGAGGAAAAGGTTGGCTCACCGCTCTTGGAGAGGTAGTAGAATAGGTAGATGTAGGAGGACATGATGGAGGCATCTGCTTGGTAACGTTCGCGGTACTCGAAAAACGAGGAGAAGAAGACGGAGTTTAAGAGAGAGGGGTGATACACCGCTAGCTAACACACACACTCTGCAAATGTACGATCCTCCGCGATTACCGTATATAACAGCAATAGCTGAGCAACCACTTCCCCGTTGTCTCTCCAGGAGTGCTCAAGAGCGAGGATTTGGTTGATAACGGCAGGTTGAAGAATTTGAGGTTTTATTAGCTCTACTATGTTGGGAGAAAAGGGTAAATACGATTGAGTCCATAATCTACAAGAAGGTGCAGTTCCTGTGTAATTGCCGTCGATTCTTTTTCGTTAACGATGATGCTCAATACTCTCTTGACAAAATTCTCATTCTTTGCATCCTCGACACAGCTGGCTAGAGATAAAACAACTGACAATGAACGACAAATTCTTTTATAATGAGATAGAACACTGCAGCACAGAACTCTCAACTTTTCATTGTCTCTGGTTTTTTCCAAAAAGGTAAGTAAGACACTAACTAAAGGAACTCCGTCTAGTCCCTCTCTTATCTCTACGATCAAGAATGCCATTCAGAATCCAACCATCACAATTGATATCAAGAAGAGCTAATAGCCCATCTCGTTGTTGGTCGGGATATTGGTATCCGTTTTGTATAATACTAATAGATGGTCCAACTAGTTTACTCATCGCGGTCCCAATGTTATTCAATATTTCTAATGATAAAAAGCAAACGGTTATTTTTCAATTATGGCAGGATTTCATAAATTATTAACCTTTTTGGGAAATTTGATTTGTGAATATGCCTCGGTATTATTGCGATTATTGCAAGTCCTATATTAAGAACGATTCTGTGTGCAATTGGTGTGTTGACTGATCTTCTAGGCACGAAGTCGAAAGGAGCACATTCGTGGAGCAAAGCACCGCGAGTGTGTAGTGGAGCACTACAAGAAGGTATTCTTTTGAGGAACTTTCTAACTTGTAGGTGTTCGAGCATTACCTTACCTTGTATGAGCAGCAATATGGCTATGGCGCTACAAAATAACGAGTTAGTTGTATTTACCATTTGGTTTCCATTGGTTTCCATTTGGTTTCCATTTGGTGTCCCTTTGGTGTCCATTGGACTCCAACTGGTCTCCAATAGGTTACCATTTAGTCTCCAACTGGTCTCCAACTGGTCTCCATTCGATTTCCATTCTAGTTCACTTCTTTTATAATGTCTGCTTGTTTTGAACAAACAAAGAACACAGCAAACTAGAACGAGAATTTGTTTTGTTCACATAAATTAACAATCAACCCAAAGAAGCGAAAAGTGTATTCATTCCAAAGGAAGAGCTTTTCAACCTTCTTCACTCCCCTCTTATAGCATTCCCACTCCGTAATCGAACTGCTCACTAGATCACTCACTTTTCGATCATAGAGAACAAGCCGATAGTACTTTTCAATCTGACTTCGAGTATTGTCTTCATCCTGGATAGCTCGATGATATTGTACAGACTTCGGGTCCTTTAGGTACTGGTTCATAAGATACATAAACTTTGAGTCATATACACTCCAATTGGAATCTTGATTGATCAATGAGGGCTCATTGGAGAAGAGAGAATCGTCCGAAGAGGGAAGACGAGTCCCGTAGTTCCAGTTAATGTAAGAATATTCGGTCGAAAGGCAGCTCCCGATGCTTCTCCCATTCACAATATCATGTGGGGGACAGAAGAGATTGCGGTTGTCCAGGTTTTGAGTGTATGGAGAGGAAAACCGGATGTGGAGTGCCTTGAGATCCAATCCTTCCAGCAAATGTTCCGTTCCCTTGCCATCAATAGAAATCACCAGTTCTTTGTACATCTTTTTGTCGTGCATTATAGAAATAGTGTCTGCTAGATCCACGCCAAAAATTGCATCTTTCGGAAGTGTGATGACACCTGGTGCTCCATACTCAAAGAAAGCGAGGTAAACTGTATCCATAAAGTTGGAACGCAAAACTCGTTTTCCGGAAAATGAATTTCCAGCAAGAACATTCAGCACTCTGTTTGCAGTCACTTCACCACCGCTATACTCCACCTCCACGCCTTCCATTTGATTCGTGGGTGGATTGGAGGCTGTACTATACAATTTTCCTTTGAAGGGGTTCTTTTCATCTTGAGCTACACTTGGACTCATAAAGACTATAATGTTCTTTTTTGGAACCCCATGACTAATAAAATATTGATACGCAGAAGCAGCTGCAGCTTGATGTCGATAATTCCAATATCCAGTTGATCCCGCTACAATCACAGCCCAGTCTGCTGCATGTGCAAGATATACTAATAATAAAAAGAGAAATATCATTCTCATCAATAGTTTTCTGAGCCACATTTTGTTTTACCCTTCCTTGAAAAATTAGATTTGGTCATCTATGAATGTGGAGATTAACAATATGAATAGACATTTGTATTTGAAGGGCTTCGAGGGACTTGACAATGTTTACATCCGCCTTAGCAATGAAGGAGATTGCCAAACGATACGAGAACTCTTTGAGATGTCATTTCCCGTAAGTTATGACGAAGAGTATTATGATTCCTTACGTACCCAAGAATACCGTGGAAATAGGCTTATAATATGGATGGCAGAGTATTTCGAACAAAATACCTATTATCCGGTTGGTTGTATTGTCATGCAAAAACGTCTGTTAGGAAGTTCCAACTGCGACATTAGCATTGTCCAGCGTTATTCCTATGATTACGTTCTCTATATTCTTAATATTGCCGTATTTCCCAAGTATAAGCGTCGAGGGATTGGATCGTTCCTCCTCCAAAAGTGTATTGAGTTTGCTGACAACAATCAACTTTGTGCAGGCGTGTATTTAAACGTACAGGCGAGCAACCAAGGCAATATCCGTTTTTATGAGGTGAACGGTTTTCAGTATATTATGAATGTTCCCGGTAGTTATCGGTGTGTGGGTTCATGTACAGATACCTATATAATCGATGGTCATCTGGAAGACTCCAAGCTCTACTTTTATCCACTCCATGGAGCCATGGCCACCAGTTCTCAGCTCTATTCAGATGGTGTTTCTTACTTACTCTTAGGTGCCCTATTCTCCTTTTTACTCTTTGCTGGCTATCAAGTGATTAGCTAGCTAGCTAGCTAATAGCTAATGAGTGAGCAATGATGAATTATTGTTTCCTTCAACAAACAACCATACTTCATATTATCCCTTTCACCAGATCCGGCATTCTAATTACGCTCCTACTCATTACCGTGAATGCATATCGCTTACTCCCTTGAACTGAGGGCGCACGTACTCGCGAATGCGTCTGTCCTCCACCTTACGAGCACGGACAATACGACCGTGGACAGCGCAGGACACGCAGTACTGCTGCTTGATGTACAACTTAGGAAGAGTATATTCTTTCCATTAACAACCCCATGCAAAACTACGTTCGTAAACAGAGGCATCACGGATATCACGCTGGGAAGAAGCGTCGACAATGTTTCTCACTTGGAAACGCTTGACGGCCTTATCCTAGAAAGATTACCCAACCATCAACAATTCGCACCTTACCAACGCAGCGACCGCAGTGAGTGCATCTCACAGGCTTAACATGACCTCGTCCCTTCTTAGAACGTCCGTGGTTTCTAAACATGGTGAGTCCTTCTTATTCTTCTCTCTTTTTACTTCGGCGAACTCAAATCACTTTACCTACCTTCTCTTGAAAGGCATACTGGTAAACTAGTATAATATGAATGAATTCTAAACACCACCCTTTTGCAAGAAACTCCTAAGACCCAATAGTTTTCCATATGGGACACAAACGATTAAATGACCTCCATTCTATTTGACTACATTCAAAATAATACGAAATAAGGGAGTTGAGTGCTTACGAGTGAGTCTATTTGACAAAACGATGAACACACTGGTGAACTGTGGAATATGTGAATTAACTCGTTCGCAAACAATTGGGAAGAAACAAAATGGAAACAGAGAACAAGCAATTGAGATACAATCGAATAGAAAGATGGAAATAGGGAAATAGGGAAATAGGGAACACGAAAAATCGAGCCAACAAACATCCAAAGAAAACGTACTTTGACAACAATAAGGCAATAGTAAATAATGCTGCACCGCTCTTCACTTCTTCCCAGTTCCATCTCCTTTTCGTAAAAGTCCCACATTTAAACTCTTTCTCGGAACGACCGTTTGTGTCTAGATCGCACGATTTCGCCCGCTCCTACAGTACTCCCTCCATTAATCAAGTTCTCAAAGAAGTTCCTCGTCGTCGTCTTCCCGTTCTGTCCACTCTGTCCACTCTGTCCACTCTGTCCACCCCGTGGAATCGGCGACCCCGCCGGCGACCCTGCGGTCTGCGGCTGCATGGAGACGCGCGGCTTGGTCTGCAGCACGCTCCTCCTCGACTTCCTGGGCAGCGGCGAGGCGGCCTCGTCCGTGCCGACCAGCTGCGCGAAGAACTCTTCCTCGGAGAGAATGCGCTGCGGGGCGGCCGATCCCCTCTAGTTCTCACGCGGGAGAAACGATCCAACCTTCGCAGCGACCTGGGGACGCTCAAAAACCGCGGTGAAGTCGGTGACGGCCTCGAGTTTCTACGTGGAAACGGAGAAGGAGCCGTACGGTGCCCACGAGCAGATCGTCGATGAGGAAGGCGTTGTCGGCTCCCGCGGGGATGAACAGCTCGTCGCGGGAGGCGAACTGTGCGTGAGGACAGGAGGGAAGGGGTACGTCGGGAGCGGGCGTGGCGTAATGGGAGGGGAAGAGGAGAGAGAGGAGATTGGAGGTGAGGGAGGGCGCGACGCCCCGCTTGGCGGTGTTGAAATAGGCGAGCGAGGAGGCGTCTAGGTCGGAGGCGAGGACGGGAGATACGGTCCAGACAGACGCGGCGCAGGCAGCGCTGGAGGAAGTCGAGGCGAAGCTCGCTGAACTGCTTGGACTGCGTCTACATCGAAGACGGCGCGGAAAGCCACGATGATTTCGGTGTGTGTGCACACCACGAATAGCGGAACGCCCAGATTGGTGGTCAGTAAACCGCGGGGAAGGAGAGAACTCGACCCAGGCTGGGCTGCGTCTTGCGGAGTGGCGGAGGCGGGCTGCTGGGATTGCTGGGATTGCTGGAGCTGCTGGAGCTGCTGGGAGTGAAGAGAAAAAGAGAAATTTGGACTTGGGAGATGGACAAAAGACGCTGCTCCCAGCGCGATTTCCAGGATTGGAGCAACTCGGGTTTACTGGCGAATAGTTTGTCGATGATCTCGGATGCAGTGTGGAGCCACTGATGGGAGGAAATAGAATATGCAAAGCTACCTTCAGTAAGGTTTCCATGATAAAAGCCGTTTCTCGGAAATCGATGGCAATCAAGAAAACAATCTAGTGTCAACAGCCAAAAACATAGAAACTTCCTGGTTTTCGAGCCGCTGTAAAGAATTGACAAGAACATCTTCAAAAGTAGTATCACACATAATATTGATATGAATCACTCCTAAATAGTCTACTCGATAACAGGATTCATCCAACACGTACCACCACTATTAAGTCGCTTATTTGGATATCCAACAGTTGCATATGAGTAGTTTATGATGTCGATATCTCGTTTCTTAATAAGTGGTTGACCCAGAGAATCCAACACAGCATCAGCAACACTTAAGCAACTAACTTTTGAATCACCTGTAGATTATCCCAAATACAACATGAAAGTACCCAAAATAATCAAGTTGGCTTCCTTTTTCGATACGTCTTTGCTAGCAGCATGTAGGAAATCGCTCCACACATTCTGCGATGATTCCATAATTTCAATTTTACAAAATCGTCAAAGGTGACGAACCTAGACAAACAATAGAAATGAAAAAATAGACTCGAATTACGGAGTTCCAAATTTCTGAAGATTAGCTTTCTATCATGGATTACTAAACAGCCTCCACAAGTAAATCACTCTCATCCTGTGAAAAAGATGGAAGACACCTTTTTGATCAGCACTCCATTCAAAACGATAAAAGTGCATCCAGTGGTTCCCTTTATTATTCTGGACCAATATGTCCGTAGACCCGAAGGAAAGAAGCATGTTATGGGTATTCTGGACTTGCTTATTTTGTAATTCTATAGGAACGATTATGGGCTCACTGAACAATGGAGTATTAGAAATTACAAACTGTTATGGGGTGAATTATGAGTTTGCGGATGGAGAAATTGTGGTGGATGTGGACGGTACTTATTTTTAGAACAAAGAAGCGATGGCTTTTAATGAAAAGATGAAGCAACTTTATGCTATTTCCAACAAATCAGAGGTCGTTTTGGGATGGTAGGACAGCGTTCTTATTGTGTCGACGTGTAGGTTTTCCACCGTTGATTCACCGGTGGTTGCACAGGAGAACTGGTTCCAACTGAACGAGTACTATAGAAGTTGCTGCCAGCTTTTTAAACCTGTAATACTGACTTTGGTAGTAGATGAGTTGTAGATCTTTTTGTCTATGAATGTATCGCTTGAAAGACCGAAGCTCGATTTGGAGGCGATGTCTGTGACATCCGTGGTTCTCAACGAAACGTTTGCATTTCTTGGACTGCATCTCCCGTAGTGTTCTGGCCATTAAAATGACGAAGCTTCCGGTTATGATCTCCGCGTCGTCCGTGGAGAACCAAGTGATCCGAAGCCTGCTCGATTTTGAGAATGTACGAAGGAGCTAAAGGGGGGATCGAGTGTAGGCGATCATCGAGATCAACTCTGCGGAAGTGTACAATGATCTGGTCGGTCTGAAAGCAATGATGAGGGATTTGATGAGCACGTTGGAGGACGCGGAGAAGTACATTCGCAGCGTGCTGGATGGAACCCTGAAGCCTTCGAGCGAGGACAGCCACAAGGTGTTCAACGCGCTTTTCTCCATTCCTCAGGTGTCTCACGAGGAGTTCAAGCAAATGTTCGACTCGAAACTGCAGGACTTTGCGATGGTTTCGTATTTGAGTTCGCTTGCGTTGAACCAGGTGGAGATTGCGGAGAAGGTGAACAGTAAAGTGGCTAGTCGAAATTAATTGGATTGATTGTTGTGTTTTTTATTATACAACAAACAAGTAAACAAGTAAACAAACAAACAACTCATGGAATGAATGTGTTGAATGGTGATTGGAGTGAGTGAATGGATGGAGTAGGGATGGGATTGAGAGAGGATTGCTTGCTTATTGCTTGCTTGTTCGAATGAAATGGTGGGAATGGATTGTTGGGATGAAAAACACTACATTGCATTCTTATAAATTCATCGATTCATTCTTTTAACTCTGCTTCCTTCGACTCAACTTCGTCCTTCTTCTCCTTCTTTAGCTCCTGAATAAACGAGGAAATCTGATCTGTCGAAGACAGAGAATACATCTCCATCGGAACTTGATAGAACATCTGCTCGGAAGGCAGCGTACCCGATTCCTCTTCCACGACTCGCAAAACGGGCTCTCTTCTCTCTCTCTCAGCATCGTTTGCTTCCTCCTTCGCAGAATCTTCCCGGTCTGCTTCGCTCTTTTCTTGCGTTTCTCGGAGAGTATTGAGTTCCTCAATCGAAAACAACGCGGGATTCATCGAGTCATCGAAAGGACTCAAGTTCACGACCCAGACCTTGTCCTTTTTGTCGATGTACACATCCATTTCCACTACATCGAACTCGCTCCCAATCCAAACAATCCGAAACCGGGAATCGCCCGACAACTCGCTCCTTTACAAACTCACGCAGCAGACGGATGATTCGGCTTTGCTCCTTCAACAAAAACGGATAGTAGACACTCGTATCGCGCTGCGAAATCGCTGGGAGAGACTTTGAGGACTCGAAAGCCTACCGATCAGGCGATTGCCTGCAATGTAGAGACAAAACTCCATCGAGGGGAAGTAGTTGCACCATCTCTGCAGGGCAATGACAGGCGTGATCGACTGCTTGCATCGTCTATGGAAAAGGAATGCATCGGACTTACAGTTGGACAAAATCGGAAGTAATGCGATCAGAAGACTTCATTAACAGAAAGACATGACCTGGAGTTGTGCATTTGAGCGATCCGAGAATCCAAGCTGCATCCTAAACATAATATAAAGTTTGAAATATCGGACTTTTGAGGAACTCCAGTTGGTACGAACGAAACATTCTCCACCAAAGTCGTCTAATGTATCCTGAATTTCATTTTCTAACTCCTCGAAGCAATATTCTTTCGCTTCCTCCTAAAGTCTACAATAGGAGCGAGTTCTACGCATTCATCTTCACCAATATCTTCTTCTGAACTGACGACATCTATTTCTCGCTCATCAGGCACTTTTCTAGGGTCATCATGAGAAACATCCTGATTCGAAGGAAGGACGACACCATCTAAATTAGGAACTTACAAAAAGTCATACCCTGTAGCATGTATTCTACGAATTCTGAAGGCACAGAGATGAAGCGAGTTCGAACAGTATTATCTCGGAAAACATGATACCAAAAGTCAATAGAGAAGTATACACTATTTTCAAGATTCATAAATATAAAAAAGTATAGAAAAAAACAATCGAGTCTACAGTCGTTTTACGGGATCAAAAATATCAAAGTAGGATAAAGCAGGAACCTCCAAACTTTTCATTTCTTCTTTGGCGGGAACCCAGATGCTATTAAGCGAATCCCTTTCTTTCAACCAGCAATCCACAGTCGAATCTGCGAATCTGCTTATGGTCTAGATATTAGGAATGACTGTAGAGCTGGCTTACTTTCAATTTAAGGGAAATCGGCAAAAACCCAACACTGGTAGCAGAAGCTGTATCAGTGCCTTCTCTAAGTCTATGTTGATCTAGTTGCTTTTGACGCATGATGCACTGAACAAGAGACTCCTTTTGGACCACAGGCACCAACTCTTTCGAGAATTTTACACCATCAAAGACAACTCGGATACCGGTTGTGTAGAGTGCGTGGTAATCAAGAACCACACTCCAGGAAGAAACTAGGGATCAAAGCAAGCATCTTAAAAAGTACATGTGATGTAGAAAGGGTCTGATTGATAAAATAAAACTTGAGGCTCTATGGAGAGCAAGTTCACTGCTTTGCAAAAGAGTCTTTGCTCGACCGCAGGAATGAAGTCAACAGCGTACTCTTGTACGGATGTGGTATTTGACCGGAAGTAGAATCGGTTAGTTTTTGTTTCTTGAAATAGGAGATCCTCTGGAAGAAGGGCACTGGAATTGACAACGCATATGACCTTTCCCGCAGAAGACATAAAAATATCAAGGAGTAAGCGATTTTGACCAACTGCACGTATATTCCTCACAGAAAAAGAAAAGTCACTATTGTCTATTAATCACTTTCACAACTTATTTAGTACTGTATGCAGGACTCGTTTCCAGATTTCTTTGTAATCTTGAATGCCATGCAGAAATGATGTTTGGTGCTTTTCCATCACAAGGACTTAGTATGTTGAGAACCTAAGCAAACACGAGCAATCATCAATCTCTTACACCCACCAAGCCCAGTAAGAACCAGAAAACCACGAAAACTGTCGAGTTGAAGGTTCTTTCCGCCAGTTGTTTATATCCTTTGTATTTAGACCACATATTTAAATATAATATAAAATACAAACAAACTAAAAGATAGTTTGACATACTTATCATCGTACTGTTGCAAATTTCAACTATCCTACAAAATACACCCCGCCGATATTGTATTTATCGTCATTAGAAATCATTCGTAATGCTTTCAAGTTCGTACCCTGATGAAGTTCAATGTTCGTTTTTTTCTAAATGGACTTGGCTGGTTTCTATTATGTATTTGAGACCTCTTATGATTGTTTGGTGGCTCTTCTAGAATCATTACAAAGTACGAAAATTCGAAGTATTTCTTTACACTTGAATCCGTATTATTTGGTATAGTTACATATTTTATTTTATAAGTCTTTTTATGTCTATTAATTGTGAACTTGATCAGGGTATACTCCATCTAGTGGATCCTATCTAGGAAATAAGCCTATTCTTGCTCAAGGTGAATATCTTTTGGTAAGGCGAACTGATATGCGCCTAATATCAAATATTGGAGAGTAGGTAATGTGCTTTTTATTGACACTTAGTTTTCACGTAAAGAGTACGGGACAACTTTATTTGACAACTATTCGTTTAATTTTTGTTGCGGATGCTCCGTCAAGCGATTTTAAGTCACTTGTATGGGATTTCAATACTTGCTTATGTAGGATGTTCCCTTGCTGCTGATTCGAAATGAAAAGTTTAACATGCCTATTTTTGGATGTAATAACCTTTCGTTTGTGGTTGTTCCTCAAACTTCATGGGGTTACGGCTCTCAGTTCAACTGTAAACTGGAGTTCAGAAAAGGAGGAGCTCAGACCTTTTTACGTATTTTCTGGAAGGTTATGTCTGGCGTGAACGAAGTCCGAGAGTGCCATGGTGATTTTTTCGTGTTGGGATAATCGCTAGACCGTAACTCGATTCCTTCGTCTGTTCGGGACATCGCTTCGGGTTCTTTTGTGAGCCAAGTCTTCGTGGATCCGACGGATCCTTCCTACGTGTACACAACCCAACCTTGCCAGCCAACGGTTGCTTTGCCGGTCAATTATCCTGTTCCTATGTACTACACCATTCCTCAAGCGGTGCCTGTCGAGCCTACCTATGTCCAGCCTGCTCCTGCGCAGCCCACCTATGTCCAGCCTGCTCCCGCGCAGCCTGTGTATACTCAGCCTTCACCTGCTCAACCCGTTCCTGCGCAGCCCACCTATGTCCAGCCTGTGTATGCTCAGCCCTCGCCTGCGCAGCCCACCTATGCTCAGCCCTCGCCCGCTCAGCCTGCTTATGCTCAGCCCGCTCAGCCTGCCTATGTCCAACCTGTGTATGCTCAACCTGCTCCTACCCAGCCTGTGTATGCTCAGCCCATTGCTACTCAGCCTGTGTACAACCCTAATCCCTCTCCAAATCAGCCCGCATATGCCCCGCCTGCTTATGCTGCTCAGCCTGCTCAGCCTGCTCAGCCTGCTCAGCCTGCTCAGCCTGCTTACCCTCAGCCCGTGTACACGCCCCCAAGCCAGAATACAGCTCACTGAGCCATCCAACGCACCCAAGCTCCCTGATACGTTGATCGAGGAGCAGCGAAAAAAGCGCTTTTAACTTGTGTCTCTTCCTTCTGTTTGTTGAACAAAGAAACAAACTTAGTGCATAGCTTTCATCATAAAATCTGCAAACTCTCGCTCCGACACCTCACCGTCATCATCCTGATCCGCTCGTTTAATCATTTCTTCCAACTCCTCTTCCTTAATCTCGATGCCCAGCTCACGAGCCACCTTTTTGAGATCCGAAACGCGAACAGATCCAGTAGCACCCACGTCGAACAGCCTGAACAGTGATGCAGCATCACACTTATTCTATCTTCTCAAACAAGGTACTAAGAGTTACTGATTCTGCCGTTATTAGTCTCTGGAATGTGTCGAAATCAATTTCTTCAGTATTTAGAGCCAACATATCGTCCAACAATTGTAAAATCAGTAGACTCTTCTCTCGCTCCTCCATATTATCTACAGTCTTCTTAAACTCAGCAACAGACAGTTTTGCTACAAGTTTGACATCCTCTGTTTACCCCGTACCATCTTCCGATCCAGCGAATACAATGAACGTATTCTTGATTTCAGCTATGTCCTCAGATCGCAGAGAGGGAGGAAGAATAAGATTTTGCGACTCCATGTTGTTTTCTTGATGTAGAAATCCAAATGAAAACGGGTTTTTGGCATTCCAAGATTCATAAACCTGTCGCTTTTCCATTTTCTGTGCGGTTTTTGGCTATCATTGAGTGTATGAGCTTAAAAGAAAGGCTAATCGCTGAGTTAGAGAAACGTCCTGATGTAGTGATGATGGTTTCTGTATAGGATGTAGGGAATGGAAAATCGGGACCTTCAATCGGTGTTTGGTGAGGACTATCAGAATCTTGTCGTCGTCATTCAGGATTTACTGAACGAAGTTGTGTATTGGTCTTGTTTTGAATCGTTAGAAACGCATTCACGTTTTGCAGGGTCCTGATGGATATGTCTTCCAGTTGACTACAAATGAAGAAGTTGCTAAGCAAACTCTGCTCGAAAAATTGGGCGAGCAAGATATGATCGTTTATCAATGCATCGAGGCAGCTGGAGACCAGGGCATCTGGATTCGAGATATCAAAGTCCAAACATCACTTCACGCTGTATGCTATGTAACACTGATATTATTGTAGTCCGCCATCAATCGTGCAATTGAGAAAATGGTAAAGCGGAAGCTAATCAAGAGTTTCAAATCCATCGCCAGTAAAATGAAGATTATGTACATTCTATACGACAAAGGTACCTTTTATGTATCGTTTTCTCCCTCCAGAACTTCCTAAGGATATCACTGGCGGTCCGTGGTATGTGGAACAGGAGTTTGATCTCGAGTTTATAAATGTGATGAGTACATTCGTCCAGAAAGTGCTTCGTGAAGATGTAAGGATGCTAGGTGCATGGAACATAGGACTATGGTATGGGGACAAAGGAGATTCTGCGCAGGATTACGCTTAGCAATATATCGAATGTCAATATCCTTTCTAGCAAGCATTGAATGGCTGCAGACCATCCGCAAACGGATTTCCTTGACGTCACCTTTAAATGAAGCTGATATCCTCCAGCTGCTCAACAAGATGAGCTTTGACAATCTTATCGAAGAGGTGTCTGATGTAGGGTTTGCATGAGGCTAATTTAGGATAGTCGAAAGGAAAGGAAACCGTGTGGAGACTACGCGATGGGACAACTACGTATGACAACATATCGTCAACCCCTTGTGGGTGCTGCACCTTGTTCTATCGGTGCTTTGCGAATGCAGAGGTGAATCCAAACAATTGTCCCTACATCGATTCCTGGTACGCTCTTGGCGAAAAGTCCCTTTGGATTGTTTGTTTTCACTCACTTGTGTTGTACAGGGAATGTGATTCACTCTGAAGTCAGAGGGCAACAAAAGAAACAAACTCATTCGGTTTGCCCTTCCATCCGTCGTCATTCAATCTTCTGTATTCTTCTGTATTCAAAGGAATGATATGTGTACGATTCAAATAAAAGTGGAAAAAAGGGCCTACACGGGAATCGAACCCGTGACCTCTCGCACCCTAAGCGAGAATCATACCACTAGACCAGCAGGCCTCGTAAATAAGGAATCTTGTACAAGATATAAAGTGCACTCTATTGCCAAAACTCAACAGACATTCACAGCCTGTGGATTCTTTCCTGCAATTCTATTACCATTAGCAGCCGCCCATGGGATCAAAGACTTCAAAAGAAATTGATTCCGGCCAACCGGTCACAAAGGATGTCTCTCCTGTAAAACGCGGAAGACGTCGTAAATCGCAAAGATACCACAGTAATAAAATCAACTTGCGATCTTTAGGGGGGTTGGAAAGTGGACAAAATATCGACAAGGTATTATTGGATATGGGCGTGCAGAATGTAGCAACTGTAGATACAGATTCAGGTAGGGTATGTAGTGCTGTTGTTATCAAGATATCTCGGACATTGAAGAAGTAACTCATCCAAAAGACGTTTCGGAGATGCGAGAGAAGGTGCAACTCCTCTATGACATGCGGATTAACCGTTTTAAAGCAAGGTTTAGTGCTATGTATCCAGCTGAGTCCGCGACAGAGACGATCAATATTTCAAGGTTCCGAACTGCCTCCATGCTGGAACTGGTTTCGTATTTAGATACTCGTACTCAGTTACGCCTGAAGCTGGTGAATCGCTATTTTCGCAAGCTGATATCAATATCCCATAGCGACGTATCTCTCACAACGCGTTCTGGATGGGCGGAAATAATCCATTTGAGCACGTTTTTGAAACGAATTCAGTTATACGGAGAACCCTATGAACGGGATCTGCACACGTTTACCAAGTTGCTGGAGAATGACGGCTTTACGGAGCTAACAACTCTCGAAGTTCATTTCATTGGCGAGTGGGCTTTGCTCGAGATAATTGAGGCGTTGAGTCGCCGCGTTCAACGTGCGATGCGAATCAATTTTCTCAATGACTCGCTTTCCGCGAACTTGCTTATCGAAGAATCCGATTTCACTCCCTTCTTTGCCAAGAAGTTTGCGGATCTAACAAACTCCGTTCTCTGTTTAATCTTCACAAGCCTTCACTTCATTGTGAAGGAAATGGAGGGCATCGAGATCTTGCTCAAAGAACTCCAACTGTCGAAGTGCAGTCGTTTGGTCCGCCTCGACTTTTCCTCCATTCCCCTTGGACGCCATGGATTTGAGTTGCTGTCGAGATCCTTGTGGTCTTCCTCCTTCGAGTCCAATTGCGCGGAGATCCCAAGACTGACGACGCTCTCACTGGCGAGTTGCAACCTCACAGACAACTGTTTTCGAACGCTGTGCGAGTTTATCTCTCGCGGCTATCTGTCGAACCTGCAGGTGTTGGATCTCTCCGCCAACCGACTGACCTATGAGACCGTGAACCATCTCTGCGCAGTGATGGAGCAGTACTTTCTGCCCAATCTTCTCTCCCTCGTTCTGTCGGACAATGTGGAGCTCGCCGGAGGATCGCTGGCTCCGCTGTTTTTGGGATTCAGTCGGGGTACCTGTCCCCTAATCGAGAAGCTGGAGCTGAATCATTGTAATCTGTGTGTGACCGATTTGGACGGTCTGGGCGTGTTTTTGATGTCTCCCTACTCCGAGAATATCCGCGTTCTGAACTTGGGGAACAATCCGGCAATCGTAGCCGCGGTCTATCAGTTCTTCCAGTGCCTATCGGGCTCTCCATGCAAGCATCTGGAAGTTCTGAACTTGGAGGGGATCAATATCGGCGTGGAGACGCTGCCTCAAATCGAGAACTGGTTGCACAGCGCGAAATTGCAGGATCTTTCCACTCTTGACTTCAACAACAATGCGCTGGATCAAAAGTGCTACGCGGTTCTGCTTCAAGGACTGCTCCATTCCAATATGCACGCCTTGCACATGCTGGATGTGAGCAGCAATCTGATCGGCTCGTTCGACGAGGCGTTGTGGGAGCAGATCGTGTACTCCAATCCGTTTCTCCCTACCAAGCCGCTCGAAATCTACACGCTGGATTTGCGACATAATCCGCTGGAGAACGACGACGTGATCTGGCTGACCCGCTTTATGCAAAAGTATGTCTCGTTTCGACATGTGCGGGAGGCTTCTTTTGAAGATAACAATGTATCGTCGCGCGGAATCGGGACGTTTTTATCAGGGTTTCCGAAGAACGAGGTGTGCGATTTGACACAACTGAGCGTGGTTTCGCTGTCGTTGCGGTGCATTGGGAAAAATCTGAGGGACTTTTTGTGCTCGCCTGCCTCCGCCTGCCTAAAAAAGCTGGTATTGATGAATTGTAATCTATGCAAGGCAGACCTGACGTTCTTAATAAATGCGTTCGAGACGTCTGATTATTGCAAGCAGTTGCAGGTGCTGAAGCTCTCCGGCAACTTTGAGTTGGATGACGTTTTTGTTCAGGAGTTTATCCGAATTTGTTATCTCGAAAACGTGTTGTCGATGATTTATGAGCTCGATATTTCTTATACATCGATGACAAAGATTGGTGCCTATGCGCTCCTTGACTTCTTTGACTCGAAAAGCAGCTATTCTCTCCGGAGACTCAACATTTCGTTTACGAAGCTGAGTGAACATCGTATAGGAATTCTGTTTGGCGAGTTTAAGAGAAGGTTTAAGGGCAATTGCATGTTTTGATTTGGTTGTGGACTTTGTTCTACTCCCTCTGTTCACTGGGATTCTCATCAACCTCAATTGGGAACTGAGTATCATGCATCCTCCACTGGTTTCCATTCAAGATAGAAAATGCGGTATGGACTGGATACTGTTTTTAATTCTATAGTCGTTTCTTCCCTATCCTATCCTATCCTTTTCCTTTCCTTTCCTTCCCTTTCCATCCCTTTCCTTCTCTATCCTTCCCTTTCCTTCCCTTTCCTTCCCTTTCCTTCTCTATCCTTCCCTTTCCTTCCCTTTCCTTTCCATCCTTTTTTGTTTGTTTGTTTAATTCCTAAGAATCATTTGCAAATGTGATATTATAGAGTGTATGGGGATCATACAGAATTATATAACACCAAATACTCAATTCGAATCCAGGGGGTATTATTTCCTTTCCATTATCAATTCTATCAAAGTCAACAGGTAGATATGGTAAGTTATCGCATTTTGGTCTGTGGACGTTTTCTAATCGCTTTTATAGCCTTCTCAGAAGTCTTTCCGCACTAAGCGTATTCTTGCAAAGAAGATGAGACAAAACCGTCCTCTTCCTCAGTGGTTCCGTCTGCGTACCGGTAACACCATTAGGTAGGTCGCTGTTGTGGAATATGAGCTCATTCTAATTCTGCTTTAGATACAATGCTAAGCGCCGACATTGGAAGCGCACTAAGCTGAACATCTAAGGAATAGTCCCACAAGGCTCCATGCTGGTCTTTAGGCTACAAGATGGTAATTCTTTGTTGACTTCACTTTGTTTGTTGAAATATGCATGGCCCCTCGTTTTGAAATCAAACACTTCAAGGAAATAATAATAATAATCATAATAGCAAATCATATTCTTCTATAGACATTGGCGCACAGGGTGGGAATGTAAATCATAATATAGAATTTACAAACTCCCGAATTGCTATTCCGTGTGTCATGAATCGACGTCAGACTTACTCGATTGTCACTATAGTACTCGGGAAGATCGCTCTAGAGAAATAAGAGGTACAAGAGAATAGAATACAGACAAAATGCAGCGATACGAGCCAGGATTACGCACTGGAACTTGGTAATCAGAGTAGCTATTGCTGTAACTGAAGTTGAAAACGAAGAGCAGTCCCCCCTTTTCAAACGCTAGTACTTGCTTCGTTTGGTCACGCAGGGTGATAAATTCAAACCCATTTACCTGAAGAGCTACACTTCAGGGCACCGTTGGGAAACGCTTACAATAGTATGCACAGAGACGATTGGTATCCACATCCCAGTTCAGAATATACTGATACAGCAAGTTTCGGTCATCTCTACCATGAGAGCAAGCGCCAACTCCTACACCAAACTCCACTGTCTTCTGCAATAATGGTAGGAAAAGTTATTCCCTTTTCTCGGAAAGTCCACCCATTCTATTCTCGACCAATTTTGCCAATTACTACCTGGATGTCCAAACTCGTTCCCCATGAAGTTGAGATAGCCTTCCCCTCCGAGCACTTTCGTTAGCAGACGAATGAGGTGCAGCACGTGGATCCCGTTGAAGATGGTGTGATTTCGCGGCTGCAGTTTGGACATTCCCGAATACATCTCTGCGTCCATCAGCCAGAAAGCGAGCGTTTTGTCTCCCACCAGAGACTGATCGTGGCACTCGTTGTACGAAACGTATTTCTCTCCATAGCTAGTTCAATCATCACAAGATCTCGGTGCTACCGTCGATTTGTGATTGTGTACGCGATGTCTGTAACGTTCCAAAGCTCCAATTTGCTCTCCTTCATCAGTTTTATCCACTTATCTATCTCGTAAACCTCCCACAGAGAGCAGTACCCGCCACGGCCATATTCATTCGATAGTCGAAGCCGATCCCTCCGTTCTTCATGGGCGAAGCAAGAAGCGGATATCCGGATACATCCTCCGCGATGGAGAACGCGGGAGGTTCGAGGGAATGAAGAAGACGATTGGCCATCGCCAGATAAGCCAACCCATCGATATTAATCTATCTTTCAAGACCCAATCGGAAGCTCACATTGCTATAAAACCCGAAATATTCCTCGTAGTTCCCGGTAAATCCGCGCGTAATTGCATGATCGTTGTAGATGATCGAAGTCACTGCATCAAATCGGAACCCGTCAATGTGATAGACCTCTACAAAATACAGCAATTGACCCAATAGGAATTGGGTGACCTAGACATTATTTCATCCGATCAAAAGACGAACTTCGCGTTTTCGATAATCGAAGCACTTTGATCCCCACTGCGAATGATTGCCTGCTTCTCCAGGTGCAAAGTAGAGGTCGTCACTTCCATCAAATTGGTTGATTCCGTCCTCAACATTGGGAGAAGCATGTCCCTGAACAATATCCACGATGACGAACAATCCTGCGGCATGGCAGGCATCGACCAATCTCTACGATCGAAGGGGACTTCATTCTCTACCATAAAATCGGTCGGCGTTCCGAACCGGGACGAAATGGCATAGAAAAGGTTGCACTGATATCCAAAAGAGGGATAATATGCATGCTCCACAATGGCCATGAATTGAATCTACGTTTTATTAAGCAAGTATCCCCTACGCAGTTGTATCCATCAGCGATCACTCGAGGGAGGACCGAGTATTCGAAGGAACAGTAGGATGACACGCAGGGATCTTCTCCAGACATGCCAATATGGCACTCGTAGATTCTGCCATCAATTGGAAAGGAAAATCGTGTACCTTAATCCAGAATGTTCGAGGAGGGCTGGAGATTGCCGTGTTGGAAACTTAAATCGGTGGTTATGACGTTCAAAATTCCAGTACAATCCAACGTAGCACTCATTGTCTAGATTTGAAGAAAATGATTGGAACTACTCAGTGGATCCGGTATGGCATAGTGAATATGGGAAGGCACTCGATATAAAACCTTCGATTCTCCGGTCTTTTTGTCTTCCACTGTAATCGCGACCTTCACTTTTGATAAGTGATCGATTGCCTCTCTGGATGGTAACTATAAAGGATTTAAAAGTACCCCTCGATCGTATCAGGTAAAAATAGCTCGTAAATACCGTTTCCGATGGAGGTGGCTTCATTCGCTTTGGGATCCCAATTATTGAAATCTCCAACTAGACTCAGTCGGAGGGCATGCGGTGCCCATTCTCGGAAAAATATACCGTAGTTCCCATCCTGTTTTGTTATGGGAAGGAAAGAGAATATACCTTTTCGCCTCTTGAGAAACCAAGCTGCTTGTAGAATCTGGCAAATTCTACAATATCTATTCCCTCGAGTGTTGAGTCGATGTAATTCTGGAAATGATAGTCAATCTTATGATAGGGGTACCTCGATATAATCATAGCGATCCTCAATAATGTTTTTATATGGGTCTAGCGAGCTGTCTTCAATTTCTATTCTGGGAGATGATCGAATCATGTATAGATTGTGTGGCAGAAGAAGAAGAAGTAGTAGTAAGTAGTAGTAAGTAGTAGTAAGTAGTAGTAAGTAGTAAGTAGTAGTTGTAGATGTTATACAATAGTATTAGCAGTAGTAGTTATAGTAGTTGTTGCTGGTGGTAGATTCCGTAAACAGTTGTATCAGTAGCAATAACTTCTTGGTCCTGTTTCTAAGCAGCAATACTCGAAAATTCACTTCACAGTCAATTAGCTACCAGCTGAATACTAGGTAGAAGAAATAATGATACTAACAAAAAAACCAAATAAAAAAGAAACTCATCTCTATTTGATTGACAAGTCACAGATTGACAAGATGCATTTAAAAAAACAAACATGCACATTCTATATCCGACCTTCACATTCGCACTTTCGCCCGATTATTCTTATATTTGCTTTGCTGAGGATTCAGTTTCATCATATCCTTCACGGTAATCCCCGAATGATCGCGACTCATCATATCTCTCATTTCATTCATTGTGGTGGGGATCGGCTTATTTCCCTCCTTTCGCATATGAACCCACTTATAAATCACTAAACAATAGACGCAATCATGAACGACGAATTACCCAGCTGTTGATCAAACATACGAAGTACCTTGTTAACATACTCCACAGTCTAAAACTAAAACAAGAACGGAGCAAAAACGAGTTGCGTATCTGTAGCCAGCTTGACTCGATCTGGTGCTTTGATTGTGTGCGGTTTGGCTAATTGCAATGGCTAACTGTCAGTACCCACCCAAAAGGATACAGTCATAGCGTTCAGAATAGAAACATATTTCTTCATCTCCTGCACTTCTTCCTACCAAGAAACAATAACGCACTGTATTACCATCTTTCCTACACCGGGGATGTGCGATTTCCACCCGTTCACTCCTGATTTCTCTGAAAGCCACTAAAAAACAGCAGCATGTTTGCCAATACCATAAACGTTTCTTTATATTCCTTCAAACCAAATTTATCATATGATGCAAGTCTTTCCATCAGTTCCTTAAACCCCTTATCTAAAATCGAGCTACCTGCGCAAAAATACCCATCTCCTTTTGTTTCTTCTGCTCTACCTTATCGGTCAAGTTTTCTCGAATCGACGAGAACACTCCAAAGGATCGCTGCTGTACCCCTAGATGACCTAGCCCAAACTTGAGAGATTGAGGCGCTAAAGTGCCAGCAGCTCTACAGAATCCACAACACAGCAACCGCGCAGACATTGTGCCAAAAGCTTCCACTTACAAACCAAAGAGTGATTTCCAAACAAACATTCATCGTATTCTACCTATATTCCTATTCCTATTCACATCTCCATCCTGCTTTCATCCCGTCCCTTATTCCTTGAAGCACATCTGCAATTCTGGAATGAACTACCACCATGAAGAAGCAATTCCTAGTTCTACCTGATTGGCCGGGCAGATATCGGTGCTTCCATACAGAATCACTCTCGCTGGGTTCTGGCTCTTTGCATACATCTGCAAGTGCTGGTATTCGCTGTAGTTTCCGCCTCCCACCATGAACACGATCACATCTTCAAAGCTCATCTTTCCCCCATCGCTCGGCATGATGGTTCGCCCCGTTGCAGGGTCGTAATACCCGAAGGACTCTGTCAGTGAGGACGATCTATGCGATAAAAAAAAAAGAACAAGAGTAAACGCACCTTCCATTCACCAATTCGTCCACGATTTGCACGACGACACTGCGATCCTCGTCGCCCAGAATTCCCTTCACTCCCGCCTTCGCAAAGTTCAAGAAGCCCGAGGTGGCTTTGAAGATGGAGCTTCGAATCGAGTTGTCGTCTAGAGAAGAGTAGGAGCGAGCAAGAGATGGAAACTGGACAAAAGGTTCCGTTCTGACATCGACTTGGTCATTTTGGAGGACAAAATGTAGCGATACGCTTTGAGCATTTCCTGCGCTTTCTGCTGCTCCGCCGAAGGCAGCGTTCCCACATAAGTCTCGAACTTGGCTTCGATCTGTTTCGCCACTGCACGTCACTCCCATCGCCATGGAACACCCTCGGTATCGCGGCACAGCGCGCAGATGCAGAGCAATCGAATCTTGTCTTCCAGGGTTCCCTTCGGTTAAACCGACACGACAATCCGAACCTTTTCGGTCAGGAAGGAGCACAGCGCGGGCAGGTCGAGCTTGCCGTCTGATTTGACGGTGTTCTCGAGGTCGTAGAAGTTGGGGATCTCTCTCAGATCGATCTGCTCCATGACGGCTAGCCATCACGCGCTCCATTCTCTCTCTACTACCTTTCATGATCGTCGTGTGCTTCTCCAACTCCTTCTTCTGCTCCAGCAGCTCGGGCAGCGACTCCACCGCGCTCTTCAGCAGTGCTATTGGTCGCAGATTGAGCGAAAAGGCTACTGGTTTGATGTCCCGCGGGCGCGGAGCCGCTGGTCATGCTGCGGACCGACTCAACGCGCTTCACGATGTCGTCCATACGCGACTTGTTGGCTTCGATGGCTTCGGGGAAGAGCGCATCTAGAATGGAGGGAGGAAGCGGACACGACAGGCATATTCGTTCCAGAAATCATCCTTGCTTTTATCGAGATAGAAGGACGAGGAGTTGGGGATGTAGACTCGATTGTTCTTGCATGGAAGCAAGTCGTTGACGAGCGGCTGCATGGAGAATGGACACCAAAACGCACCTGGTAATGAGAGGAATGCTGAAGGGGCGAGATCAGATCCACGTCGCGATCCAGAATGACGAGCAGCGGATGGCGAAGACAAGGACCTTTATTCACTTTGTTCTGTTGGAAGAGGTTGATTCCCGCCTTCTAGAAGCACTCAATCTCGCACACCGAATCGTACCAACTGGTCGCGAATCAACGCGGAGAGCGTCGAAGCGATCATACTGGCAGCTCCGCCGTTGGAGCAGCGGATGGTGGGGACGGCCGCCATCGAAATCACCAGAGAGAGCAACTCCTGAGGAATCTGCTGCCCCACCACAGCTTCGATCTCGGATTCGTCGGACTGCGGATTGTTGATGAGCGAAAAGATGTGATGTTTTTGGAAGGTGAAGAGAGTGGGCTCCAGAGCAATGCCTCCGATGTAGCAATCATACACACGATTAATTCGCTGAGAACAGTTATTTTCCACACTTAGCTGGGCAAATAGGGTCATCAATTCACGAGAGAGACTGGAAGAAAAATTAACATAGTTAATTTCATATATAGGGACCGCACAGTCTTTTACAATTCGCCGGATGTTTTCCTCTGTTGGTTCGACGTAATACACTGCAGGCACACCCTTTATAGGCTCGCGTTTGTCATTAATCTGCAGGTGGAGCGTTACTCCATTTTTACGAAGATCCGAGTTGTGAAATAGCGGAGTAATTTGTTGTTTTGTAAAATCATCCAAACTACACGAAAGGATCATACAGATCTGCACAGAAACCTACATCAATACCTTCCATCTTCCCATTGCCCCGTTATCGGTGTCACTCCTAGAAGATGAAAATCTGCATTTCTATCAATACGTTGGAAGCATTTCATCGTACTGACTTGAAATATCAAGTATCGAAGTAATCAAGTCTACGATTCGAGGAGAGAGAAAACTGTACTTTTCTGTCTTTCCTGCAGAGACATATCGAATCGTTGAATAGAAAAGGGTATACTTGCTCTTCCAAGAAGAAAATAAGTACAGCTTTCATGTTCCGAAACCGCGATTATTTTCAACAAAAAGGAAATGCAAACAAATCAAGTAGAGAAAGCATGCTTAAAGATCCGACTCGCTGTCAGAATCGCTGATTTCATCCACATCGCTCGAAATGCTATCAACGTCTGACACGCTGGAGTCCACCTCGGAAATGCTAGAAACGTCGTCGTCATCGTCATCGTCGTCGTTCTTCTTCTTCTTCTTTTCCTCCTCCTTTTCCTCCTTCTTCTCCTTTCTACCAAACAATCCCAACTTCGGCTTTTTCTTTGCAGCCTCCTCCTCCTCCTTATCGGACTCGGAAGAATCCAGCTCTTCGATATCGTCGTCCTCATCTCCCAGCTGTCGCAACTTCTCGAACTCCTCTTTGTAGTTGTTGTACAGCTTCTCGTACTCCGTGTAGATCTCGCGGCCCAGCACCTCCCACACGGGCAGCTGCTCCTGATACGAGACGTGCGAGCAGGCTGCGTACTTGGAGAAGGCGGTGAGGATGGCCACCGACTGCTTCTGCACGTACATCTTCAGCTCCACGCTGAGCAGCAGCTTCGTGAAGCGCGTGAGCAGCTTCTTGCTGTGACGCACTTGATGCTCGATCTACAGAAGAATGAGGTCCTCGAATCGCGCCCCACCTCGTCCACCACGGCCTGCGCCTTCTCCATCTTCGCCTTGTTTCCCTTGCGCTTGTTCACGTGCACCTCGAAGAGCGCGGCGTCCTTCTTGTGCCAGATGTCCACGTAGCGGTTCTAGGGGTCAGCGAGGCCGGCCAAGCCCACAAGATACTGCCAGCGACGGTCGAACAGCTCCTGCAGTCCCTCCGTCTGCAGCAGCACGAACTCCATTTCGTCGCCCAGAGCGCGACCACCGCGATTCGGAATGAAGTCGGCGGCGAAGAACCACGAATCGCAGGCCTTGGACGTGGACTCCAGGATCTTTCCGATGACCTCGTTGTCCTGCATCATCTTGTCGTCCACCTTCAAGCTCTGGTAGTTCATATTCTTGGTGGTTTCCAGCAACTCCTTCATGTTCGTCGACATGACGTCGATGGACTGGGTAAAGGCATTCTGCCGCGCGATCATCGTCTGGATCGACTCCACTGTCTTCCGCGTCACCGCCACCAGCGATTCCACTTGCTCCTTGAACGTCTTCAGCGAGCTACCCGTTAGCAGACCCGAGCGATGGCTCCTACGCCTCGACATCCTCCGGACACTTGATGTGCTGCATGTACTCCTGATACTTCTCGAATCCCTCGTTCTGCACGCTCCCCTTCTTGCTCTTCACCTCGACGTTGTGCAGATTCAGCGAATCCTTCTCCGGGAAGCGGCCCCAGTTGATGGACTGCGCGCTGATAAAGTCACGGAAGGTCACATCCATGCGGATGTAGGGAATGGCCACCGCGTCATTCAGCCACTTCTCGAGGCCTGTGATCTTATCGCCAACACGCGGCCCCTACTCTTCATTCGCAGCAAGACCGTCTCTTCGCTGGTGTTGTTCACGGCCTTCTTCGGAGGGAGAGGATTCAGCAGCATTGCAGGATAGCGGCGAAGAAGGATCTCGCGCAAATTGTCGAACTCGCTGTAGCGACGACGCAGTTCCACTTTCAACGGATACAGAGTCACCAAATAAGTCGTATAGGGACGCATTCGGTTTCCTTCGGTACGAGGATCCGTTACCTACACATATGACTCTGCCTCATCGCGCATACGGTGAATGTCATTTCGTCTTTCATTACACTGTCGATCCATTCCTGATGTTTCACCAAGAACTCCTCGTCTTCAAGAGGCGTATCTTCATCGGACGATTCATCTAGAATGAACAACTTTGGTTGTACCTACCACTTCTACAAATGAACCCCATCAAAAAACACTTACCCCTTCTTTGGCTTTGGACGAGGGCTGTTACCCTTCTTTTCCTTATCGGCCTTCTTATCTTTCTTATCCTTCTTGTCTTTCTTGTCCTTCTTTTTATCCTTCTTCTTATCCTTCTTCTTCTCAACAGGAGCTTAGAAATAAAACCAGAGAATGTATGCGCCTACAATCCTCTTCAGAAATATCCGAGATATCCGACACATCAGACACACTTATGTCGGAGACATCAGAAACGCTAATATCAGAAATATCTGAAACACTAATATCAGATTCGTCTTCAGAAGAGTGTTGAGCCTTCTTTCCTTTAGCCATTATACTAGAAAGGTGTTAGACCTGAGCAAAGAAGCGGTGGACGAGACACTCGTCAACCATAACTAAAAAAGATATTCCTACCTGTAATTACACTACTGATGGAATAGAAATGATAGATTCCATGTGGCAAGTCTAATCCAGGAATCTGCCTACAAAATGATATATAACCGCGATGATCGAATAACCTCATTTGGTTTTCTTATTGTGGAATAATCAAGAAAATCCAGTAACAACAAACAAGCAAACAATAGCTCAAATATAATATAATATAACATAACACTCACAACTCGTCAGCTAATCACTCTCCGTATCTGTGGTAACTTGTGGCCCAGAAACAACTGCCTGACTTTGGCTACGGTTACTAACTCCCAAAGATGGACTTTTTTCTTGTGTGACAATGAGTGGCACAAAATCACTTTCCGACCCCTACAATTCAAACCCGGAATAGAATCCAAAACAGCAAGAAAGTCGAAAGGGACGGGTAGTTTCACCGCTCTCATGGCAATTTTACTTCGGAGTGAGCGTTTCCGAAGGATAGCATGTAAAAATACACCTGCAAATAAAATTGCTTTCAAAAAGGAACAAGTTAGGCAGAGGAAAAGTGTTAACAAAAACTGAGCAAGTCGATGACAAAACGAAAGAAGAATGAGATGCACTAAACATAAGTAATCATCAAAAGGAGACAAACAGAATAAGCCAAGAACTACAAAATAAACTGATTCTATCCTCTTCCCATTGATAGCAAACCCTTGATGACTCACAAGATACAAAACTCTACAACATGATCCTCACAAAAGAGGGCAAACATCCAACATATAGCAATTGCGAAGTTGCAAAGAACGAGTAATGGATCTGTGATCCTATGGAGGAAAGGAGAGTCAAAAAGAGCAACATTTGAAGAATAAAGGCTGCCACAATGAGAAATAGATAGTTTCCACTAAAGAAGACAATGTTTGTGTAGAAACGAGAAAGTAAACGCTTCCCTACGAGTTCGGGAACTTTAAACCCTGTAAAGAATTCGCGCCATGGTCTCTAGACTGAATCACTACGAAAAGAATATACAACTCTCCAAGAGCCATGCTTACCAAAATATGCTAGTAGTTCATGCAAATCTAGTTATATCAGGAATAAAAAAGGCAAACCGGTCTTTCTCTCAGACAAAGTAACCATCGAATGGATTGTTTGATACAAACATAGAGATTATTACTTTGTTGTTTACTGTTATGTGACCTTTCCTATTTGTGTTAGTTTCTAATTGAGGTGGATTCGTCAAGGTTAGGGATTTGAGAATGGAGGGTTGATGTGTATGGATTTGAGTTTGAGATGTCTTCCTATTGTATTTTCTTTGTGCTATGTGTATTCTCCTATTGTATTTTCTTTGTGCTATGTGTATTCTCCTATTGTATTTTTTTTGTGCTATGTGTATTCTCCTATTGTATTTTCTCTGTGCTATGTGTATTCTCCTATTTCTTCTGTGCACCGTATGTATCTGAAATATCTTTGTAGTGAACACATTCCAAATTCTCTTTGCAATACCATTGCCTTCTGTTTCCTCTCTGCCTTGCTACACTACTCTGTTATCTCTCTGAACCACCACCAACACATTCTGAATTTACACAACACATATACATTAGTATCACTCCCATTCTCTTCACATTCCCCTCCAATCCGCTTTTTCTCCGCGCTTACATGGCCTTGACCTCCCAGACACGGATCACATTATCGGTGTATCCGGCAAAGAGCGTGGCTCCGTCGAGCGACCAGCAGAGCGAGGTGCAGTAGGCCACGAGAGCCTTGGCCGAGCGAGGCGGGAACTCGGGCTTGACGCTGGCGACGCGCTCCTTGGTCTCCAGATCGAACAGCACGATCTCGTTCGTGGTGGCCACCGCGATCCAGTAGTTCGCGGGCGAGAACACCAGGTCCGTCACCGGGTCCTCCAGCGTCAGGCGGAAGTTCTCCACGCCGTTGGCCAGGTCCCACACGATCACGCAGCCGTCCTTGCCGGCCGAGGCGCAGAGCACGCCGTCCGGAGAGACCACCACCTTGTTCACCACCTGCGAGTGGCCGATCAGGTTGTACTCCACCTTCATCGTCTCCAGGTTCCACACCTTCACCAGCTTGTCGTACCCGCACGACACGATGCGAGGCTTCTCCTCCATGTTCGGAACGAAGCGCACGCACGTCACCCAGTCGTTGTGGCTCTCCTTGTCCAGAGTGAACTGGCACTCGCCAAGGGTGTTCCACAGCTTGATCGTACGGTCGCGGCCGCAAGACATGATCAGGCGGTTGTCAGGGCTGAAGCACACAGACAGAACGTCCTTCTTGTGACCCGACAGCGTTTTCTCGCTCTTACCCGTCTTCACGTTCCACAGACGCACCGTTCCATCCCAAGATGCCGTCAGAGCGTACTGACCGTCCACGGACAGACTCACCTCCTCAACAATGTGAGAATGGCCCTGCAGCGACTTCACAGGGGTTCCACAAGACATCACCAGAGAGGGGTCGTCGATCATGTCACCCGCCTGGAGATTCCACACCAAGCAAGTGTGATCGCGAGAAGCAGACACCAGAGTGTTGGCATCAGCCGGAGAAGCAGCGATGGAGGTCACCCATCCGTTATGGCCCTGAAGGCATCCACGAAGACTGATTTGAGCAGACATTCTTTACATATCGGTTAATACGACAAATTCCAAAATTTCCAATGGGCAATCGGGTTACCAAACCATGTACAGACAACCTACATTGCAAACGAGTGTAATCAAAGTCTATTGTGAGAATTGATGAAAAATTACAATAGTTAATAATCAAATACGTCTAAAAATAAAAAATATATGGATTATTTGATAAAAGATACTAAATAGGCAAAGGTTCAAATTATACACACATTAATAACAATTCAATTACTTACTGTTAGTCAAAATACAGAGTCAATAACAATAATATAGAGAGACATCACGAAGCCAACAAACAAAACCTAGAAACAACAGACCTAGGCGACATCCATAAAAAGAAACCTTGCTCAATAAATAAATACACAAAGGATATAAGTCAAAAACAACGAGATATGAATCAATAAGTCAATTGTACAGTGGTATTGATAATCATATCAAACGATCACTGTACGTCACAACCTTCTGGTCGTTTTAGAGAATTGCTGTTTTCCCAATTAGATCATGGTAAGTCGGTAACCCAGGCTAAAACATGTTTTCATGTTAGGAAATGCCCGATGAATGTGTTTTACGCAGTTTTGAAGAATGTCAATAATAACATATTTGTAGACTAAGGGTACTTCTTCTTTCGGTAAGAGACACACAAAGACGCACACCATCTGCAGAAGATGCGGTCGTCGTGCCTTCCACATTCAGAAGAGCCGCTGCGGTTCTTGCGGATACCCTGATGCTAAGATGCGTCACTGTACATATTTCTAGGCTAATTTGAAGGATAGACAACTGGGCTCTGAAGAGTTCTCGTCGCCGAGGTCAGGGAACCGGTCGCATGAGCTACCTGAAGACTATGACTCGCCGTTTCAAGAACGGATTCAGAGAGGGAACCGAAGCTGTTGCTCGCAAGAACTAAATTGGTTTGTTATCGAAAGCAGCACGAATATTTTGTTTATTTCAATAAAGTATGTCGATATTCGTACTCAAATGGTATTTTCGTGAGTGATGTATGACAAATCTCTTTATGGTATGCCTTTCCTCATCTGACATGGAATGGTTAATAATGAACTTTCTCGGTTGTGAACACTCTGTGCTTGAAATCTGCATTCAACGCACATGTCATTTGTTTTGCTTGGTAAAACGTCAGAGATCTTTAATGTTTATAGCAGACGGGCTATAAAGGCTTCAATAATAACCTTGATTCTCAAATACCTCAAACTCTGAAGTGAAAAATATAGTTACTAATATACATATAAAATATTCTCTTGAACTATTAATCATCACGCTTAGACATCCTCGGAATAGAAAAAAATGATAAGTTGACTATACAAGAGATAGATATCAGTTCAGAAGTATCTGTATACAAATCACCAATATGCGATTCGCACAATTTCATACAGAAACTATCATCACAACTCGTTCTGTCGATATAAAACACAAATGAAGTCCTTTTGACTCAAATACATTGCTCCACTTCGAAAAGCACTGCCATAATATGACGAACAAAACAGGATAGCACATTTCTAGCCAGTAGCATGGTGAGAAGATAGCGTAACGAACACTTTCCTCAACCAGAACATGATTTACATGCGGTTCTTCAACAAAAATGACCTACCTGATATCACAAAAACAATTATTGCAAGGAATTCAGCAACAAACATCAAACACAATGTAAAATATACTATCTGAACAAGCGGAATTGAGATCCTCCGGAAATACGCTGAAACCTACGAAATGTTAGTGAATTTCATACAAGAAGAATGGAAAAGGCATCCTTATTGCTATCAGAACACTAGTACTATTCTCTTATTGTGGAGACGGAATACTCCAGAAAAGGCATATTCCAGACCACTAAGAGACAAAGGAAAACAAATGCTGCAAACAATATCACAAGAACATACCTAGTAAAACAAAAAGTAACCATGAATCAAGTTTCGACAATAAATCACTATACGCGTGATGGTTCATAATTAACATTTGATGTTCAATAATCACTTGTCCATTGATAATAAAGAAAGGCCATATTATAATCAAACTCATCTAAAACAATCAATTGGCTACCACAGGACTCCTAAGCGTGCAAGCCTTACACAAGAGAACATATTGACAAGACTAAGATGCTAATCGAAAGAGAGCACACGAATGGAAAGTGAATGCCACAATATTCTATATTTAGACATAATACTTGCAAACATGAAAAAATATAAAAGAAATGGCAAACATGGATTAAAAAGGCTAATATAACAAAGAAACAGATAAAAGGCTATAATAATTCACAAAATAAAAAAGTACAACCCATACAATACGAAATTAGAGATTAGCATGTTTAGGAATACTTGAGGCCTCTACATCCCGCTCACCTATTTTATCCAAGTATCCCAAGTTCTTAGACAGAGTCTCTAGATGACTAGAGATAAAATAGCAACAAATGTTACTCTACAGCATCAGAAAAGCGTGCCAAGTTCTGATTTTCGATTGTTGCAGAGATCAGATAGTTATTTATTTCCAAAGCCTACACCAACAAACATGTGGGAAAAGAATACATTATTCACTATTTCGTGTTCAGGGACAATTGGTTGATTCATTTCGGGACTAAATGTATGATATCAAAACAAAATATGAAAGGAAAATAACTTTAGAACTGTGAATTTTTTTTTATTATTCACATATATAATGTGTTTTTTTAAGGGAGTTATATATTAACAAAGTATATTTTTGAACCATTATATAAGGAGTATTAGTAGTCTCTTCACAGAGTCATGATTCATACACTCTGAGAAAATAAATTACTCTTAAAAATCAAAATGAAGTTAAGAGTTCTGGTATAATAATAATAATAATAATAATTATTATTATTATAATCTTCATGTGGGGAAAAACCTGATATCACGTTCCAAATACCAAGTTGTGTGGTATTTCACACAAGACCAACCACATCTGATACTAATGCAAATAATGAGAAAAGTTCATTTACGAATGGTATCTATATGCTTCTTGAACATTTCTATGGTGTCAGTAATGAAAACGGATATGGTATTAATAGTAGTATGTAAATAATATCAAAAAGGAAATTGTTCTTTATGAATGAGATGCATGAACTGAGTGATGCAAAATACAATCATAGAATGCTTAAGTACCGAAAATCATAAAGATATAGTCAAATATGATATTTTTTCAATGAGTATGAAAAAGTGCTTTTTTAGGTTTTGTGCATTATATCAGAGAATTCTTGGAGACAACAATCAAATTATTCATGTGAATGCATAGTACGAAGATATATATGTGCGACATTCATATAATAAGAATAAATAAATGAAATAGATACTCACATTACTTTACGGATACTGCGTGAAACGCTATTTCATTTTTCTTCTATAATTGTAATCCATATAGTGTTTGTAAGGAACCTTACTAGATTGTTCCAAAAAATACTCCAGTGGCTACAAAATAAATATTTTTCTGAACCAACTACATAATTATTTCGCAACCGAGTGCATTTAATATACTACCTTCTAAATAGTAGTTTGGTTCTTAACATAAAAATGAACTGATTGAGCTATTTTAAATAATGGTAGGAGTACTTTCGTATCACTATAGTATTGATAATTCGCGTGACCATTTTTGAAGAGTGTAGAAAGAGAGCTTCCTTTCACACAAATTCTTAAGGTTAAGACTTAGCGTACAGGAATAAAGAGAATAATGTATCACACATATTGAAAACCGATTATACAAAACTTAAAATAAACTACCCTATGTGTTATCACCGCCAATACTTTCCTAATGTATATCGAGCAATCGTTTTAAATATAAAATTTTCTCACAAAAACAACATATATTAAATCTAAAAAATGGATGCCAACTGTTGTACAATATTGATTATCTGCAGTATCGATATAAATTGTATCTTATTTTAGTTTGGTGTATAATTAAGGTTAGTAATTTTTCCATACTAAATAACTATATGCTATTCACAGACTGCATTTCATGATGATGGGGAAATTATCCAAATGATATATATGTATATATATATTTTTTATTGCTTTTCTAGGGTTAGTAACACCAGTATTTTTAATTTATATTTAGCTCATTCAACACATACAATCAAAATATACAAATTAAAATAGTAAGGAACATAATATACATGAATAAAAAAAACAAAGAAATAATAATTTCAAAATAAAAAAAATAATGAGATTTTGATAACCCATAATGAAAATTTCAATTCTTCTTTATATATTTTTTTATTACCAAATTTGTTCTTTTCTCTTTCTGTATCATTAGATTAATGGCTATTTATATTTGGAGTATTCTTTGTGTTTATATCAACTTATGCCATTAAAAAAAACCTTCTGGTATTTTATTCATCAAATAAATTATAATACTCATGTGGACTGTTTGAGTACATGCACAATAGTCGTATGTGCACAAATAAAACTCAATGTAAATAGTTAATTTTTTCAAACAACCACACCTTAATTCATATCATTTTAGAGTATTTTAGAATTGTTCCCTAAGTGTATGAATAACTAAATATTCCCAGTATCGTAATTAATCTTTTCTTTTTTATAGTTTCTCTTTGAATGTGATATGGAAAGATCATTTTCGCATATTCATTTTACACTATTATCCAACAAAATACACATTCTATTAATTTATGAACCATCGCCTACGTTTGTTTTATATAGTACATTTATGACATAACTTCTGATGAGACCATATAGAAAAACCATAATAATTGTTCTATGTCTTCACGCTACTATTTAGAGGAATTCTTTGAGCACAAATACAAATACCCTGAATTAAATAACAAAAGTGTTTTATCAACTGATCAACACACAAAAGAATATATCATAAACATATGATGCATAACTCAAATATAGATACTTTTCTATTATATCACTAGCTTGACCAAACGATTAATATATAAAAATAGCATGACCCTTACATGTTTATTATTATTTATTACATGTCATTATTTGAAGATGAAGCATTATCAAGAGATTCATTTGTAAAATATATTTGTGTATAAAATTGTGCACTGCGCACTGTAGCCTTTTCATTTCCACTCTTTTGAACTGGACTATTTTCAAAAACTAAATAGTATTATACTTGATTATAGTTAATGCATTTATTGAAATAAAACAATCTTGTTATACATTTGACAAATAACACCTAATATTCATTATTACTTGTGTGTGGTTCTTGAATATGGCAATGAAATTTCATTCAACAGTACTTTTGTATACAACTTTTGCATTCATTTTCCTTATTACTATCAATTTTAAAATATATATGTAGGGTAATAATCGGGAATAACAATCTAGAAATGGCCAAGTCTCTATACCATCGAATATGCTATTTTGTCCTTTGTGTTGTATCCTAAAAACAAGTAATTCGTTAATACACTTACCCTATATAGAAAACAGCGAGAATTTACATAAGCCAGTGTCTCTTTTCTACAAAGAGAATATGACTGACAAGAGAATTGACATAGTTGATTTAGAAAACCCATTCAAAAGAGTTTCATCCACTACCACGAATACAAGTGATATTGGGAATTCTGCTGGGAATACTGGTAAGGCTAGTGATATAGAAAGAAATAGTCCATTAAATTCAGGTTCAAGTGAACAGCTATCTTCTGTAAAAGAATATTACAATAATAATAATATTAATAAGTTCAGTCTACTCGATATTCGAAAGATTTGGAAATGTATAAAGAGCCATAATGTGGTTTCTGCAACTACCAGAAAAGAATTATCATTATCGCATGGTCTGTATCCAGATTTGAGCGTACGTTCTTTTTCGACCTCAAATAGTGTATTGAATTTCGTTTCAAGACTTTTGTTTCATTCCCAGAATGAACTTTTATACTCAGAACCTTCCCTTGATACTAAAGGATTGTCTTCAGTATCATTGATATCAAATCAGCAAACAATCGATATAAACTCCAGACCCATTCCTTTATCAACAGAAGCTGTTTCATCTTCACTTCCCAGTAATAATGATCGTACTACGTTTCTCATGAGTCTTTACCAGTCGCCTCTAACTTATTCTACTGGCAAGTCAGAATGTATTTTTGAAATGAATGGTACTTCCCTTAAACTCTACAAGAGTGATTATTCCAGTTATTCTTTCTCTTCAGACGATGAGTGTGATAAACGAAATCGAAGAATCGATGCAGTATTACTCGAAGAAGAGAAAGAAGAGCATAATTCGACCGATTACAAATTAATGCTAATGCAAAACAAAGAATTGGATGGCCTTTTCCCGGAAGATCACATTTCGGTTTACTACTCTGTTTTACATTTTCGTGCAATTCACAAAACAGAAGGTGAACTTGTATCAAACCTAACATTACAATGGAGTCAAGAAGAATGCTTCCGTCCAATTCTAGAAAAATATGACTTAGTTCATTTGTTACTCGAGTTTAAGGAAAATGAATGGATACAAGATGTTCGTGCAGCAATCAGTAACCATACCGCCACTTCAACTCTGATTGAACAATACCATAATTTTCAAAATGTACTCATAACGAGGAAGTTACAATTGCGCTCTGAGTTCTATAATGTGAGTCATTACTCGGATAGTCCAATCCATTGTGATGGATGTGATATTCCAAGAAACCAGAAGAAGCTCAAAGCAATATTGAACTATCAGAACGGCTTGCTCATCCGTAAATTTGTGGGGAATGAGGAAGTCGAATATACAGATACGCGTAATCATTGATGGGTTTCTCTCTGAGATATAGCATGGTTTCCTTCCAATGATCATAAATTCGATGTAACTGCCATTGTCACCGCTTTTGGATACAATCGTTTGTTTGCACTACGTCAATTCATGTATCGTTATCAAGGGTAAATACGATCGATTTCCATGTTCATTGTAGACCGATTGTTCTTGTGATTTATGCCACATCGACCCAGGAAGTCCACCTTGTGCGGTACATTTCAACTCACTTCATTCCCAAACGTGTTACAATTCTTTTTTATCTAGTCAGTCGTTATCTCAAATCCAGTACTGTGTTTCCTATTAATCGCTTACGAAATCTTGCTATTCGAAACATTCGAACCACTCATTTCTTGATTCTTGATATGGATCTTCGATTATCTGGTATTTGTTATCTTCTTTTCTCATTATCACTAGTAAATACTTATAAGGAAGTCATGAGTCTTCCACAATTCCTCTATCATAGCAATCGCTCTGCTGTTATTCTCCCCGTGTTTTTCTATAAAGGCAAACAAATATTGGATCATTGTTCTTCAATCGAAAGTTGTTCTTACTTGTATGCAATGTTCAATCATTTGTGAATAGATCGAATTGGATTCAACCAGAAAACAAATTGGAACTGATTGAGTGTATCAATCGGAAGATTTGCATATCAAATAAGAACAACATTCGAACTCATGTTGAAATTGAATGTACTCTCTAGCATAGATGTATGTAATGCCTGAATGGTTTACAACGTCAAAAGAATCGCATGTATCTCGAGTTCGCTGTTTTATCACCAATTTCATGGAGCCGTAAATATGAGTTGTTTCTGTGATTTTCTTTAGATATTTGATGGTGAAATACTCTCCCACACTTCCTCTATTTGAGGAAAGATTTGTAAACTATGGATATAACAAAGTGCAATATTTTGAGCATCTTCGCCAAGCTGGTTTTCAGTTTTACATATTGAATCATGCTTTCGCAATGGACTTTCCACATCCCGAGTAAATCAAACTTGTGATCAATAATTGTAGTTCTGGGTTTCGCAGAAAGTATTTAGGGAAAATGCATGCTATTAACGATATGAAAGAGGTCTACAATGACCTACAAATGAGATTGAATGAGCAATATCGATCGGTGACAAATTTCCCCGTGTGTTTTAAAAGACAAGAAGCTTATTATGAAGAGCTTATTTAGTGCGTGTATGTGTGTGAACCTATCTTGTTGTATATGAAATAAGCAACCAATGATAAAATGAATCACTTACAGAAGGTAAATTACCGATTGTACTAGATTAGACATTGTTTTGTGGGTGTGATTTCCAAAAGAAATTGGGATGGATACTCGTGACAATAAATATGGAATGCGAAAGAAAAAAACCTAATAGACGCTGAAAATACTCAAAATGATATTCTTTGTAAGAGAAAACAGAATAATGTAGAGTGATATTGAATTGAAATTACAAAACTAATCCACTTATCTGCTTCCATGATTACACACCGATTAAAGTTAAATAGTTGTATAATTCTAATAATATACAATGTCCATATCTAGTCTTTTATTTGATATATGAAAAAATGCAAAACACAGTGATCAGCCTCATTAGTGTTGAAATTGTACTAATATTGTTTTTAAAGTAATTGCTGTGAATACAATAAATATTAGGATTTGATAATACCTAAATACGGAAAGAAAATTTAAAAATTATTCTTTTTCGATTATGCCATTTTATTTCAAAAGATAAATATGTAAATTGTGTCCAAAATAACAAGGATAGAAAATACTCTTGCATACCAAATCTCTAGCATTCCTATTGATTTTCACTGCTTTTTACAAAAAAAGAGAAAAATAAGAATAAACACACACATAGCCTATTATTTGAATAGTTTCATAAACCTTTCACTATTTTACTACTTCGATATACTCTAAACTAGCTATATTTATAGTATAATTCACGTGGTTAAACTACAAACTATTTTCGTCTTCAGGCATTGAGCAATCTAATTATCCTGCCAAATAATATGGAGATCAAATCAAATACTACTCTAGCGTTACCATACCCGGTATCATTGACTACCTTAATTTTAGTGAAATATCAATTTGTATTTTCTTTTCTCGGAATGTTAATAATATTTAGTTTTTTTCAATAAATAATAATTCGGTATAAGAAATGTCAACAAATAATAATAATATTAACAATATAATATTGTATATCAATAGCAGCGCTGTACTGTTATTACTAACATGACATAATTGTGCTCGAGTGATTATAATACAATATATTTTCTTAATATTATTTGAACACTGCTATACTATTGATTGAGTATGATTTCTTATTTTTATAATAATTGATAGAGAGAATTGAGCAAATATTGTTAAGGTTGTCTTTGATAATATTAGGACACATTGTCGCATCTATAATATTGCACAAGTAAATGTATTTATTATAACTTAATATATATATACTTCATTTTGTTTGTATGTTTTATAATCTGTTATTCTGTCATCTATTTCAATGTCATCACCATTTTCATAAAAAACAAGATATTTGATAAAAATACTATATGTTTCATTATCACAAATATTAAGTTTTGGTTCTTTAATAATCGGCTTCTGTCCAGTCAAAGCACACATCGCTAAACTATATGTACTTCGTGTTGTCATAACACAGCGTTTTCCATGTCCTAAAATGTATAACTCAGCAACAGCACTGAATGTAGCATACGAGACTAAACTGTTCTGCATCATTTGTGTATCTGCTGGAATTGTCTGGTTCTTGGAATAGATCAACGAGTATTGTGTTAAGTTCCTTGCCAGCCTCATTTTCATTTTCACAGAATCGGATGCCACATAGAGTTTTTTTAGGTTTCGGTAATTGTTTGATGCATCGGAGTATCAATGGAAATGATTTCAGTGGCAAGAACTCAACAAACACAGGAACATCAGCCAAATCCCCTCCAAATCTAAGGTGAACAGCATTGTACTCCTCTTTGTCGTAGTTTGGATATAAATAATGCATATATTCTCTTAAACTTGCGGATGGGATCATAATATTCCTCAGAAACTCACCATACAATTTGTACGAAAGAGCATCAATTGTTGAGTTGTAATGATGACTTCTGAATCCCAATTTTGTTAGCGTATTGTTGTAGTATGAAGTCATAGCAATTACATTGATAGTAAGCAAGTTGCCACTGACTGCCGTAATTTGAGTAGGGAATATGGAAGAAATCGTGTTGTCTAATATAGCACTCGTAAAGTTTGCACGATCAGCTATCGATTGTTTGGAATGAAATGTCAAATAATAAAAAAAGCGTAATACGCTAGTTCATGAACATCTACAATGATAGTAATAACATGCAATAATCTCGAACCATCATCACAAATATAAATGATTTGGTTTGGAAATGATTGTTTGATATTCCACACTTGGTGCCAACCTGCTGATAATGGAACTAGTCATTTATGTATATAAAGAATGAACTTACTAACGATTGGTATTCGATAGTGATATGATAAGACATAAAATCCGCTGAAGACTTGAAGTCTGTTTCCGACTTCTTTTAAGTTTGGCAAATAGAAGATTCTTGTATTATTTCGCAAACTAGATTAAGAGAAACTCTCATTCAAACTACAGATTAAAAACATGGGTAGACTGGATTTCATTCTTTGATGGTAAATTCGTTCGATAATTAACGACCTTAAGTAGTAGATAAATGATGGATAACGTGCGGAAACCTTGGACCGCCTTTTTCAACCAAAGATGCCTTTCAAGCCCTGTCAATGGCAAGCTGGTCGTCCGAAGTCACCCCTCAAACCCCATCTACCATTGCTCACTGTAGTGCACTTGTTTTTTGGGCTTTCATAAGAAATAGGGGCAACTATGGTGGCGGGACTTCGTAAGGAAGCAAAGCTTCCCCGGGAGGCGACTCTACCGCCTCCTATTCGTCGTCTTCTACGTTGTCCCGGAGGAATCTTCGATTCGTCCCTAAATAAGGCTCGACAAATGGACTTAGCTTACCTTGGCTTCTTCATTCGTCGTCCCAATCCATGGTGCAAAACGCACGCAAACTGATAGCTGCCATTTTCTGCCCTGTTTTCCAAAGTGAATAGTAACTCGTCTTTACTGCATACTCTTCAATCGATAATGTCCCAATACAAGTGTATGCACGTTGTTGTCCAAGATCCATCGCTTGTTGTCCGTGCAAGTCATGAGTGTCTTGGTCTGTTCCTTCGTGCTAATATCGAATCCTTGGTTGTTGATGCGCTTGAAGCTACCTTCGATCACTGCATCTCCCTTCTTCTCGGCCTCAAGAACACGCTTGTACAAATCGATGTTCTTCACACTCATTCTCTCACCATCGATCACCACATTGCGAGGAACTTTCTTTGCTGCATTGTGTATCACATGCTTCTCATCAAATAGACAATACATTTTTGGTCTCAGTCCAACGAACTCCATGATGCGATGTTCGTTGTGCTCGTCCTTGAAAATGGGACCAGGCAACTTCTTGTTGAAGTTGAGGAACGATTCCAATGAAGGGAACTTGCTCTTGTCCACTTCATGCTCGTAACAGTTCACGAGTTCACCATAGAAGTAGCTCGTGTTATCCAACTCTGAGAAGTCGAATGACTTGTAACTATCACACATCTTGTGAACGATGTTGCCACTATCATTCAATTGTACGATGAGCGAATCTGTGTCCTGACCCAACAGCTCCACATTATCAAATGTGTTCTTGAGTACATTGTAGTAGAAATCGTATATGACATGTTTGGACATGTCCAGAATGGCAAACCCGATGAAGAATGGCTTTTCGACCTTGCGTACCGGTGTGTTCAACTTGATGCCGATCAGATTCTCGGAATACATGGTTGTCCCAGCGATCATGTCGTACCCATGCTTCTGAATAATGGCCTCGCGTTCATTCCATGTTCGCGAACTTCACTTTCATTCGTTTCAGCCCAGTCTCCATAAATTTGCCATAGGTCGAGTTTGCTAATAGCTTGTACAGGTTCTTCTCCACAGTGGTCTTGGATTTGGCTCGTTTCTCACTCAACATGTTTACGTATTCGAATCTTCCTATCATACTTCTCGGTGGTGTGAAGAGCATTACGATCGTTTTCGAACACCATTCTTCTTCTGTTTCTGGCTCCTCGTAATGGGTCGATGTGATCTTGCAGCCTTTCTCAATGCATTGGGTTCCTTTCGACTCTTGGATCGAGTGATGGGTGGTGCTGGCTGTGGTTTGCATTTGCTTGCCAGCAGTTCCCAATCAGAACACTTCTGTGTACTATCGCTTTCCACATTCTTCACTTCGTACATCAATGGCATGAATCGATCGTCAATGTCAACAACTTCATACAAGTCCTGAGACCATTTGCTCGTCAATGATCGCTTTTCCAGAATGCGAGGCCTTCGTGTCACTCCAACATAATCACCAACATCGAATTGAGGTGTTGTGTCCCTTGCTGACATGTTGGATGGTTCTGTTTTCTCCATGTATAAGATATCGTTGTTGTTGTTGTTAAGCCAAATGTCATTGGGTGTATATCCGATGTCTCTGTTCTTTCTTCCATTATGTCTACGAACTGCACCATCGATCAAATCAAACCATACACCTTGCCATTGATTGATTGAATGGAATGAAGGAACCATGATGTGTTCCTTGATATCTCGAATTGTTCGTTCGGCTAGTACTGCCTTATTCGCTGAATCCATGTGATACATGGTGATATCATACTAGTTCAAGATGTTGGTACGAAAGATCGCATTGGTGAATTCGGTACCTCGATCCGAGCAACTATGCTTTGGTGATTCACCATATGTTTGAATGATATCCTTCATTGCATGAATGACTTCTGTAGCACTCTTGCTTTTCAGTTTCCGAGTCATCAGGTATTTCGAATATCCATCAATACATACAAGGACATATTTGTATCCACGATTCTTGTAGAATCCAGTACTCTTTTATGATCCTAATACTTCCTGTATCGATTTGTGTTGTTTTGAAGAGAAATCGATAAGATCGATGAAGTATATGTTTCTCTTGAATGAACTGATGATCATTCGAGTGGCACCTCTTCGTTTTGCTGGTTTCCGTAGTTCCTTGATCTCATTCATGCTCCCCACACACCTCGAAAAATGAATCGCTTTATTCAATGGTTGAAAGGGATATGGAAATGGATGAGTAAGAGGAAGAATCACAAACTGGTGGTGGACTCGAAATGCAAAAATCACTGTTGCTATCTATGTGTTTACAACGAGGAGAATGAATCCGAAGATGATTGTGGAAGTGACATCACAATCAGTCCAACAGAGATTAAAGTGAAATAATGTATTCATAAATAGAAATGGATTCCTGGATGACTGAAGAACGACGTGAAATTACACGACAATACGTGAATAACATTATAACTCATTTGTCGATAATCCGCATGCTGGTAATTACCACGATGAATACAATCCGCCATACGTATCGATCTATTCACCCGATATTGAACGATTGCTCTAGATTGCATGCCATGAGGACAAGTATTCCGTATGTCATCTCCAGTTTTCTGTATTGCACGATCCTAACAATGAGATCTATGATATCAGTGGTCATCGTGTGTTTGTGATTAATGGCACGATTGATAATTATATCGATGGTGTTGCCTATGACCAGAACGAGTTGACCAAGTGGAACATGGAGGCTGCCAAGGCTACCAAGGCTACCAAAGCTAACAAGTTTCATGTACGATTACCAAGTCGTACGAAGTAAAAAACGGGGAAGTCATGACTTCCTTTTCACTTTGGCTTTAGAGTTCCATGATGCTTACCTTCAATCGAGTGAAGTAATGTTCGATCGTGGTGTCTCCAGAACGTATGACTTGAATTTTCATATCTACAGGGCGTACTGATGTGAATATGTTCGTGCTACTCAATGTCGTTGTTGGTACTGGATTATTCAAGCTTGCTTTAATAATTGTAGCTGTCTCGACACCCATTACGAGAGTTGGCACGCTCGTGAATCCTACAAGTGCCTGTTCATAGTTGTCACAACGAAGTACAGCATCGATGGTGATCATGTACGTCTTATTGGGTTCCAATTTGATCGGTGCAGAAAGGTCTGAACCTTCCGACGTGAGTGCCTCGCTAACAACCTGGTGTCCACTTGTCCAGGAGGTGTACTCGAATGTCTTACTCAATTTAGCCGATGTGGGTGATAACGAGACTGTGCCGTTTTCTTTGACTTCCATGACGTACTTGCCAGCAGTGGATGGGATTGTTAGCTTGGACACGTTGGTCCCGTTGTTGTATACGAGACACTTTTCATTGCTAGTACACCCGAGGATGTCTTTGTAGACGATCTCAGGCGTGAGATTGACAAGAATTGGACTCTCATTGCTACTCTCGACCTTGAATGTCGCATAGCCTGCCGTGGTTGGCAATGGTAGACCATAGGCAGCATCGTTCCAGTAGGTGACGATTCTCTATCCATCAGATCCGATTCCTAGATCTTCATGGAAAAGACTTCTTGGTGTGACCTTGTTGAACAGGAAGTCATTGTTCGAATCGGCTGAAAGGAAGAACGTTCCCGGCTTACTTGGTAATAATAGATCCTTCGAATCCATCTTGGTCGAATTCCAGTTCGGTATCGCATACCAGTCCGACGTGCTCGTAAGTTCGAGAGCCTCGAAAATCACGGGCTTCGTCAACGCTTCCAATGAAGGACCACTATCCGGGTCAGTCGTGAGAATGAAAGAACCACTTTCTGGCAGATTGATCGCTCCGAACGCCGAGTTATTCTTGAAGAAGGGAATAGCTCCATTGGTTGGAATGATAATCGATTGTCCATCGCTGTCCTTGAAATACGAGTTATCCAAGGAAGTGAAATCTTCACCTGCGACGGACCATGTGTACACATCGTCAGTCTTGGTAAGCACGTAGTTGCCATTGGTCGACGGAAATGCGAACGTGTCGAAAGAGTTGTCCGAGTAGTACTGGATACCCTCGGTCATTTCCTTGCGCTTGAATACTCCGTTCTGGAGATATACAAGTTTCTCAGGTTGTGTTGGTGTTGCCATTTACTATGGAGGAGAGAAAATAGTTTTTCCTCGTAGTAATAAATGGCTACTACAATTCCTCCTGTTCATAACTACGAATCGCAGATTGTGTTCAGCAATCAGTCCAATAACATCAAGTCGGCCGATGTGATCAATTGGACGATCGCTCCATCCGGTGATGACGTGTACTTCAATCTCTACAAGTCACGAATGACTTTCAAGCTCAAGATCACCGGGTTGGCAAATAATACGAGCAGTTCGTCGAAGGATATCTATGTTCCGGTGAAGAAGAACATGTCGGGCATTGTGAACAACACGAAGGTCACATACACCTATTGGAATGGTGAGAACTTGGCATCCTTGCCTCTGAGTGCAGACAATGAGAACATCGGTCAGATCCGGTCACCTTTGAATGCGCTCACGGACAACAAGCACAACAATGTGGTGAACGAAGGACTGAAGGAACTGTCCTACATCTACTACGATGACCGTGACTACGATACAACCGATAAAACCGCACGAACTGCGGCCATCCTGGGTCGACCTTATGGCGGGAAGTTATTCTACAACATGCTCAAGTTCGTACAGCCACCTGGATCGACCACGGCGTACACGACGATCAATGTGAACTTTGCAGACATCTTCGAAAGTTGTTCTCAGGAACGATTCATCAATCTCACGCAAATGGATGCTCAGATCTATCCCACGAACGACGATGCATACTTCTACATCGATGCTGGCAAAATCAATACCGCTACAAGTCCGGACGCTGTTCCATCAGCCACGGCTTTCACCGGTGTGTACTTCGATACGTGTACGCTTTGGTATCACAGTTACAAGACGAGCGATGATTCGACCTTCGATCCTGAAGACACTCAGTTGGTGAAGAACCAGATCATGACCAAGACGTTCCGCATTCCTACTGGCCAGAACTTCATCGATGATCGTGTGCTGGTCAACTTCCCCGTCAAGATGATGTTCATGATGTTCACGGACGACAATGGTGATTTCTCGACACTCAAGGACATTCGATTCAAACGTATCTCATTGAACATCGCTGGTGAACAGAAGCGTATCATCAATGTGGACAACACGAACACACCTGATGGAATTGATCACACGTTCTTCGAATGGATGGACTATCTTTGCAATAGTCGTTCCGACGAGTACGACACGCTGTTGACGTACAAGACGTGGTTGAATCAGTTCCGAATCTTCGCCTTCCCGTTAGCCGAGTGGTTTCCGATGCGAGCATCGAATCAGATCCAGTTTGAAATCGAGTTGGAAGAGGATGTTGCAGCGACGACCCAGATGCACCTCATCATGATCCGTGCCAACACGGTGGGAGCGTGAGTCGCTCTTAAAGAATTCAATAAGTAAATATAAATAGATATGAGCAACAAGATTCAGGTTTTCGATTTTTCCAATACTTCTGACATTTCTCTCACTTCCACCGGATTCAAGAGAGATGGTGAATCGGCTAAGTATGTGTGCAAGATCACCGATGCTACCATTGCTATCGTGGGTGACAACTCGAAGTTCGAAACAGACAAGAAGAAACTGTTCAACACTCTCTCCATCACACTGCCCAAGGAGCAATCGGAAGAGTTTAAAAGAATCCTCGATGAGACGAAGAGAGAGAGTTACCCGTACAGTGAATACGAAGGCGAGATCCAGTTCAAAGTGAAATTGAGTCCGAACACGAAGATCGCAAATACCGACAAGAAACCTATCAAGATCGATCTACAAAATGTGCCCTGTACTGATCTTCACGATACAAGGATGCAACGATCGACATCGTGGTAACCCGGAAGAGCAGAGAATTCGAGGACAAGAACAGTGAGACAATTTCGTACACAACTCTCACGGCATCCCAAATCAAGATCAAGGATAAAAATAGTGTCTTCGAGTGCGATCCCTTCTAAGGATCTTCGCTGGCCATTTTCACTTTGGTCACCATGGCTGTCGTGTACGTGATATTAGTCTTATCAGCACTATCGTTTAGTGTCATCATTCCGTACAAGAAGCGTTTCGTTGAATTTGTCATGTACGACTCAAATTGATCCCAGTCAACGAAGGTAGCCTAGGAAGGAATGATTTCGTCGTTCCTCACATATGCAACGCGTGTCAGCTGTATGAATTCTATAGTCATTTCACGATTCGAGGACTCGTACCCATTTTTCATATTCGCTGCTGTCAGTCCATCGATGTTCGCCATCGCAAACTCGTATGGCGTTGTCAACTCGGGCATCCCGATGTAGTAATTGCGATAAAATGTGAATTCGAGTCTACGAGTTATACCTGGAGTCACTGAAATGAATAGGTTGTCATTGGATATCACTACCATCGAAGGATGTTCATTACTTCGAGGTGCTAAGGTTATCAGACCTTTATTTTCCACTCGATCAAAGATTCGATATCCATCTATTGCATTGAAACCTTTAGCAATCATCTATGCTATTGCCAATGCGCTGCATGTTTCTCGTTCGATTGTCACAGTCCTTGTTTCACTATTACCATCGAGACCAACAACGATATGCGATATATCAACCCAGACACTATCGTTGTACACACTGTTCTTGGAATACAACGGACCGAATAATCCACCTTGCTTATCGTCGTTAATCGTCATAGGCACGTTTATGTTCTCAGATTCAAGATCGAACACTAAGTCGGGTGCGCAATCCTTCGCAGAACACGTTACTACATCGCCTACTTTGCCGATAGTCCACGCAATCGATTCCTAGTGCGATGATGTGATATTCCGTACCTGTTGATACTTCGCATTCAACTGTGATAAGCACGAGTTCATGAACGTTTCCAAGGACATCAGTGTTTCCGTGTCTTCTGTTAAGTAGACTGTGCCAGAATCGAGCGATGAACCGTCATCATTCGTCATCATGTACGTCACTTTCGGCTTCAGTATGAAGAAGGACATAGTCGTGTACAATCGCCAGTCATACTCGACAAAGGATCCCGCGTCGAGGTATGCATGACCACCAATACCTTGATCATTAGTCTCATCGGGTAGAGAAAGTCAGCTGGGATCAAACACAGTCTCTATGGGACGCTCAATGCACAAATTGCGAGTCGATGGTGACAGTTTGAACCATGGAGTCCAACCAAAACCATCGATCGTCGTGTCAACACCGGTTCGATCGAAATACCAACTGTTAAATTGATCATTGAAACGTACATGATCATCCTCGATCGTCATTGATACGAGAGGAAGCACTTTCACCATTTCAGTACCGACAGCCTCGATGAACTCGCTGAACGTGTAGTAACCGACAGGCAATGTCAACATGTGCGATTCCCTGCTGTCAGTAACAACCACGTGATTACACGAGGACGACAGGTAGTAGCGCTTCGGGTTATCCACTCCTTTTACTAGTGTATCCGATTCGAATCCAAGGATCGATTGGATCTCTGGTGCATTCGTGAAATCAATCGTGTAGAAGTGATTCACTGTGATATGGAATGCATTCTCACCGCTATACACCAATTCGAACAGGGCATCACTCGCATTCAGCTTTGCAATGATCGTCTCGATGTCATAGGCGCCTCGTGGTATCGTGATCTCTTGAAAGGTACTACTGGCATTGATTAGCACCACTTGGTCAGATGGTACGTTGTGCAACACGAAGTCCGTATACAACGACACAGACGAGATGTAGCACTGGTCGAACGAGAGAGGATTGTCCAGCTTCACTTTTTTCTTGGTGGTATTACCGAACACTTCGATCATGGAGAACTGGTTCGCAGAGGCAATCGATGAAGGCACTTGATTATACACGTCCTCAATCGTCAACTGCAGTTCGAATTCGCCGTTCAATCGTATCATCTTGCCATCTATATCGCGGAACACGAACATCAATTGATCAAACCGAGTGATCATTGGAATGCACACGTCTTCCACAGTTCGCACGTAGTCAGCCGTTGGATCGTCAATGATCATCGTGGTGAGCAGGTTGTTGTTCTGGTTGGCAATCTTCAAGTCCGATGATCGCACGATCGTCGAGTACACTTGGATCACTTGTCGATTTCGCGTGATATCAATCACGTTCGATCCACTGAACGAAGCAGGTAGAATGACCGTTCGTCCATCTAAGCCGAGGATCTCACGAATGTCAGGTGCATCCGTGAAATCAATGGTGTGTGGAGACTGAATCCAGATACAACCGAATGAAGAGGCATTCGTGGATATGGAGAATGTAGTATCGGTCATGGTATTGAGCAAGGCAATGATCTCACTGATCGTGTAATAACCAGCGTGAATAATTATTCTCTCATTATTCGAATTCGTGACAATGTTCGTCGTGTCCACATTGTTGAACATAGCCTGGGCATCCTTGGGTCGAAACAGGACAGTCATGGAAGTGATGTAAGGATTCTTGTACTTGTACTGGTTGATCCAAGTTTATGTGCCGTTGGTAGGTGAGCCTTGAATAAGCATGGAGTAGTGCATGATCTTTCTTTCTTTATTTATAAAGGGCAGCGTAGTTGCCCCGGGAGAAAGCTAAGCTTTTTCCCTAGATAAAGAGCTAGTCATTATTCTTGGGAGTACTCGGCTTATCAATGGTAAGCTGTGCTCAAATTTAGCTGATGCATAACGCGTGAAATGTTAGCCTTGGTTAAAATTGGTCGAAAAGGGTAGTTAAAGATTTTTCGCGATTTATGCGTTTATTCTCTACAACTAGCAGTATATTGATGGTAAGTTGTTTGGAGCAAAAGGTTGATTCTCCCTATGTGTGGTAAACGATTATTCGATTTTTTCAATTTTGTGTGGTGGAGAGGAAATAAGAAAGAGAATGCAAAGAAGACATTGGGAAACTCAAATTCGACAGGAATGTATAGTTTTGAAGCGGCTGTGAAAGAAGAATCGTGTGAGAATAAGAATGAAGCCAGCTTAAGTATGAGTGTGAAGAAGACGATGGATAGTGAATATATGAGTGAAGATAGTATGGAAAAGATAACCAGCGGTGACAAAGATGACCTGAAGGTTTTGTGTAGTGATAATGAGAGGAAGCGAGAGTGCGATTCATCAGAGAGGACGAATACCGCCCAACAGAAGAATGTCCCGCCGTATAAGAAGGTTCATTCTGAAATGTCGGATAAGAATGCGAATTTGGATACACCACTTGATTTGGTGGATGAGGGATGGATTTGTAGTAAATTGAGCCCAATTCGATCCGACAGTATATTTGCCATCCCATCTGGGAAATTGAACACCGATTTTTCTGCTTTGACTTATCTTAGGGAAGAGAAAGGACATGGGTGAGAGAGTTGTAGGATGCGATGGGAGTACTCGAATTCGTTGGAAATGACCACTTTTGGAAAAGAAATGGTACCAGCCAAGACAAAGAGAAGGAGGCGGGGTAGAGTACCATATAGAATAAGAGTGGCTAGAGAAGAGTACAAGAAGCTGAAACCAATTCTGGAAGCCAAGAAAGAAGAAGGGAGAGGCGAGAAGGAAGGAGGTTGATCTAGAAGCCAAGGCATCGGAGAAGAAATCACAGACAGAGAGAAAGGGAGACAAAGGTACTCGTACTGTTTCTACGACTGCTTCGATGACTACTAATTCGACGTTTTCGACTGTGGATTCTGGTGATATGTGTCAAGATTCTACTTATATCGCTGTGAATAGCCGATTTCTCTCGATTATGAAGTGTAAGGACCCGGTAAATTTGAGAGGCTCGTTATGTGGCTTTGGTGATTGCAGTGCTATTCCGAGAGGATGATTGGGATGGAGGGTCATTGAGAGGATCGATTGTGCGGACTGTGGCGACATTGTGAAGGGTTCGATGAGAAATAGTTATGGTTCTCTATGTACCTCGTCTGTGGAAAATCATGGTTGGGAGAGCCTTGGGAAGGGAGGAAGGATTGTGATAAAATCATGACACCGTGTATTGGTAATGGAGAGTCTTATGGTGAGAAAGGTGAGTTGGTCTGTGGTGAGGAAGTAGCAAGATTCTTGCAAAGGACTTACTATGATCGGCTCACTCTATATGGTATGTGGCATAAAAGGATAGCAAGCAGATTCCGGAGGTGGGCTAGTGGGAAGAAGTCCAAGGCCGTAAGGTATTAACGTAGCAGGCAGTGAACAACCCGTTCAAGATTTCCTACAGGTCTGTAAATTAAATGCTTGATTGTTTTCGCTAGAGAAGGTGATTAGTAACAAAAACATGAAATGCAGTAATATGAAATTGTGGATGAGAGATTAATATTTAATACACTTTTTACCGGAATATGTTATCTTGATAGGCGGATTACCAGATAGTGCACATCCAGCAAATGCAAATGTACTTCCACTTGTCATGATACACGATTTACTTTTACCCAATATGTACAGATCTGCCACTGCTGTATATGTAGCTATTGAAACACTGTCCACATTCATCACTTGAGTGTCTGAGAATAGAGCTTTCTCATTCACAAAACTCACATTTCGATTTCTCAGATTTTGTTTCAGATAGTTCTTTGCATACATCGAATCAGAAGCAACATAAATGTTATTTGTTTTAAAATGTGACTTTACACATTTAACTGCTACAGACAGAGATTTTACAGACAGCCATGTTTGAACCAATGGAAAATCCGATAGACTTCCACCCATTCTCAGTTGAATCGCATCAAATGGTTGCGTGTCCACGATAGGATATCTCACTCTCATGATCTCCTCTGTTAAATCAGTGATTTGCATAACGTTTCTCAAAAACTCTCCATAACAATAGTATTGTAGGACAAAGGAAGAATACCTCTTGTTATAGCTTACTATACCGTTGTATTGAAGAATATCAAGATATTCCACAGAGTCTATCACATACTTCATAAGTAATTCATTTCCAATCACTGCAGTAATTCCTGTAGGGAACAGTGTTTCAGCATTCCCTGTTTTTGTAACATTTATTATACACTGCAAATCTTCAATTTTAAACTTTCCATAAGGTTTAGCCACCAGTAAAAAACTATAATGAAATAGATAGTTTATATCTATGTAATCAACGATTTTCTAGACGATACCTTCATCAGGAACATAAACAATCTGTCCAGTATAGTTCTGCCGAATGTTCCACACTTTATGCCACATTGCAGAATAAGGAACTATAATTAAACAACGGTTTTGAATGTACTGATAATAGGGATTCTGTGCCTAATTGAAAGAAAATACAATCCACTGAATAGCTGTAAACGATTTCCCAAGCCTTTATAATTGGGCAATAGAATCAATCGCTGGTTTGAGCTCACTCTATGCATTAA
>NW_013171866.1:804628-814137 GCF_000151665.1 Blastocystis hominis
GAATTTTACAAAGCCCTTAGTTTTGTTGATTTTATTTCAGTGGCTTGTATCGGCCTTTTTTTATCACCTTGTACTTTATCACTAAAAGTAAATACATAATCATCGAACTATTACCCAAATTTGTTTATGAATCCGGGCAGCGAATCAATGATCCTAGCTCCTTCTCTTAGCCGATGAGTCTGGTTTGTATTGAGTATAGTTATTACATTGTTTTTTGTAGATGTGTTATTTGTAGTATTAATATCTGCAGGAATCGATGTATTGCTAGTCCAGTTGGCTAGTGGAGTTTTCTGCTCATTGTTTCTCAAAATACTTGTAGAGTCCTCTTTGATTCCATTATCACTCTGATGATCTAATGGTACATTATACTGTTGACTTGGATTTCCAGAACGTCTACATCGAATAAACAGAGTAATTTGATACCTCAGTGACAAAAGGAATATTCGATTAGATTGAAATGACAGACCACAAATACTATATGGAAAAATGGTAGTTACTGTCCATTGTGATCTTCATTATATAATCCCTTAAAGACTTACAGCAGGTAACTTGCAATTACAATCAAAATTATTTGCACCATACGAAAACCAAATTATCAAGTAATTAAAATTGATATCTCAAATATGCAGTCTTTTATGTATCATTAAGTAATCATATTCAAGTAGAGTGATTGTATTAATAGAGTTGCAATATGTGTTTATGCTCACTATTTTTTAATTATTCATATTAATAAATAGCGTTCTATATTTCCTATTATTGCTTATTATTAACCTAGGCTAATACTGTATTACTCGAATGAGTATTTGATATCCTATTATTGTTTACATTCGATATCCACAAGTTTGATATCTACAAAGTACTATTTATATCATTGCGTGTGTATTAAATCATATTACGATATGATCACATTGGCAAATAATTTTCAAGAATTGTTGTAATATTCTTATTTGTTGTTCACAAATAAACATTGAAATCCTAGTCACATTATTACTATTTTGTTTTCTGCTTTCCCAACTTGGCTTCATTACAGTTCTATTAAGCTATCACTTTCTAAACATACTTGTTTCGTCCATGGAATTATCACTGGTGGTTTCCCTGTGATAGCACATCCAGCATAAGCAAATGTGCTATTTTCAGTCATTATGCATTGCTGGCTATTTCCCATAATATAGATATCAGCCACAGCAGAATAGGTAGCAATAAAAACACCTTCCATGTTATTCAATTGTGTATCAGAATATAGAGACCTCTCATTGACAAAAGTCACATTTTTGTTTTGTAATCTCTCTTTCATGAATAGTTTGGCCTTTATGGAATCAGAAGCTACATAAAGATTCTTTGACTTGCAATAGGTTCCAACACATCGAATAGCAACATTCAATGACTCCATGGTAAGAAACTGAAATGAAATGGGAACATCCGATAGTCTTCCTCCCATTCTCAGCTGAATCGTATCATAGGGTTGATCAAAAACGATTGGATACCGTACCTTCATCACTTCCTTTGTCAGATCGGTAATCTGCATAATGTCTCGTAAAAACTCTCCATAACAATAGTAAACCTTCATATGGGATGACACATCTCTCTGGAAACTAGTAATTCCACTGGCTAATAGAATCGAATGATAAGGTTTAGAATCAAGGATGAATCGCAGAATATGCGAATATCCGATAATCGTTGTAATGCCTGTAGGTAATCCAATTCGCTCATCACCCGTCATGATAAAGTCCTTGATTCTTTGCAAATCTGTTTTGATATGATAACCATAAGCTTTTACAACGATTAGATAGCTAAAATGAAATAGATACTTCAAGTCTATTCAATTAAATGATTATTCACTTATCGATACCTTCATCATCAGCAAAGACAACTTGCTGAGGGAAGAATTGCTTGATAGTCCAAAACTTGTGCCACAAGGCAGAATGAGGAACTAGAATCATTAAAAGAAAACAAGGCACAGTCCTACTCACAATAGAGCAGTTATGTCGGATGGATATGAAATACAAACCACAGAATAGCTGTAATCGATTTCCTAAACCTTTGGTATTGGGAAGAAGGAACAGTTTTCGTTTGGAACGAACCCTATTATTTGACTCCACAATAACGAAACCAACAATTCACGTAACTCTTCGGACTTAATCATGGAAGGATCTAATCGTTCGGTACTTTTGCCAATCAGCATATCACTACAAAACATGAATCAACCATTTCCTACCCATATCTGTTCTTTCCAATTCCTGGAAGACTATCTGAAAATCCATGACCTGCTTTCACTTTATGATTCTTTGTTACATTTAAGACCAATTCTAAATCTTTGGAATGATTCCTGTGATTCGATTCGTTTTGATTGTTATTTTCATTCTTTGTAGAAATTGGCACACTGACAGTAGGATCGACATGACGAGTAGAAACAGTACTATTGTTCGTCTTCTATAATGTTATCAACATACCTAGACTAATACAATAGAACTGTTGATATCTAGTATTACTCTAAACAATAATAGCAATAGTTAGTACATACCTTTTAGTTGAAATATCACTTCTATGAATAGGTACATATTCGAAAGATGAAGAATAAGTCGATAGAGAAACATATATCAATTGTGCCCTACAACTTACCAATTGATACGATATTGAACACTAAATAGATTGAAACAAACAATAATTGAAACATAGGACACACAGAATGGTAATAGTAAACTTAATATGATACAGGTGAGCTGTGTATGAATCTATACTTGATTCTCTTTCCGTATTCTTTGTCGTTTGAGTGAATGGATTGATTCTATTGCAAAAACAGTAATGAATACTAAATCTGACTGGGTAGCCAAACATACCATTTTTGATTTGTTAAGCATTATTCAAATAGATGGGAATGTAGTTCTATGCAATACGATACGATACAAATGGAACACATATCAAATCCCATAGTTGTCAAGAATACAAAATGGGAAAACAAAGTCAGTAATCATCATGTTCTGTGTGTATACACAATGTTTAGCCAACAATAATCTATCTATCTTTCTATCGATGATTTACATCATTTCATCATTAAGAGATATCCTCACTTTTAAGGTATTCTTTAGTTTCATTGCATTTACTACTACTACTATAATATATATATATATAAATGGGGGCAATGTCTAATTTCCAGCATGTAGATTCTAAACTTTCGAGTTGTTTCAAACATGCAATTTGTGAGCTATCAAATTTATGAATAGTACAGAATGAATGAATTATGTGTATTAATAAAGAATCGTACTTTGACACTTCCATTACTCTTCATAACAGCACACATCATTTGATTTATCAACATATTAGTTCATTTCTGGATTGCATAGTACCAAGTGTATCGCTCTTACGTGCTTAACCGACTCTTTGTCCAAAATCGCTTCATTAGATGACAAACACTCCATATCCTATTTTCCATAGTACAAGTATACATATTTCATATCCACATCTCAATATTGATAATATCTTCCATGAAATCAAGCAAAAATAGTATATTTTTTGTGGAGTAGTTTGGTTCAATATATTTTGGTTTTTGCATAATATATATGTATTTTATTTGAAATGATAGTTTATCTGATCCTTGCAGTCTTAGGGGAGCTTTCTATTCTGTTACACATTACTCATCCAAACTGGAGTTTGGATTCAGTTCATGTTTTAAAAGTAATTTCTTCCTTCATTTCTTTCATATTCTATAGCAAATACAATTACCACCTCACAAAGTCTTGTCTCATCATTCGAAAGTTATTACCACAACGTTACCAACAGTTGCTCCTGTATTCTTTGCTCTCTCATCCTATTATGACTAGTATATTGATTTTCAACCTCTTGATAAGCGATATGGAAAGAACAACGTATATGTGCAAAAGCTAATGAAGATACCCTCTCTCAAGCATTTCAGCAATGAAAAGAAGTGTTTTCAACAGCTCGTTCCATATTATCTCAACCCATTTACTAGTTCAGCTTGCCATAATGCCAGTGATTTGTTTGATTTCTTCAAGCACAACAAAAAGAATCTGTTCTTCGATTGCCATGATTCACATCCATACTCTCATTGCCAGCAATTCTATGTCGTTACATATGATACAATGAAAGATGAATGTTCGTCCTTCAAAAGAAAACCATGTATGATTTATGAAAGTTGCTCTCTCTTACATACTAGATAATCCCAAGGATTATGATGATGTCACTCTAATCACAATATTAACGTTAGTTCGGAAAGATCGATTGCCCTATTTGATGAAGAGATGGAGACATCGAATCAATATGGTAATCTTCGTTACAGAGAATGAGATTGATGAGTTAAGAGAGGTGATCGATTCATACAAGTCCTATAAACGAATCACCTTTATACTCTACATTGTGAAGTCTAGGATCGGCTCGCGTTATCAAAGCATTTATTATAATGAGAAGAAACCCGTTTATCGAAACAATACAATCTTTCCTATCAATGTTTTGAGAGACTTAGCGATCGAGTTCATTGATACAACTCATTACTTTGTGAGTGATATCGATGTATTTTCATCCGATACTCTATATTCGACACTCCAGATTCATAATCAAACACTGAAGGATCCGAAAGCCGTATTGTTGCTAAAGTCATTCCTAATGAATGAAAAAGAAGTGAATCACAAGAATTGTTATGAAAAAGGATTGTGTGAGAATATGTATATGATTTGTATGGATCGTTGTAATGGTTAGTTGGGATATGGTTCCTCATACAAAATCGGAATTGAAGCGAGTGTATATGCATAGTGTTGTTCCTCATCCTACTGGTCGACATGTAGTTCTATATAAATTCTGAACCACACATAGAGAATTGTAGATGTAGATAAAATGCTTGCCGAGAATAAGAACATTCTTTACCGATACTATGCTGACCATGAAATGGAACCCTATTCCATAGTCAAGCGTTCAATGGATAATCCCATATTCCATCCATATTTCATTGATTATGGATATAACAAGGAAGAACTATTGAATCGGATGATATCTCAACGTATTTGATTGTGATTTGTCCTATTTTGTAGATTATCACTTTTATGTCTTAGCCAACGAATTTTGCATTGAAATACCTCACAAACGAACCAAGATATCAAAGGACTATAAACGAGGCACTTACATGTGGCAGCTTGCTCAGATAATAAGAAAGACGTATGGAATAAAGCTAGTATAGAGTGTTTTGCACTAATCAGATTATAATTGAACTACAAAGATACTACAGACCATAATGACATATATGGTTCAAAATGATTGTGGTCATAATAATATATGGATAGAGAATGAAAGGAGTATGAGCATGATAAGGAAGGAATATCAAATAGGGCTCAATGAACATTGGATTCTTAGTGTATTACATTAATTATGTAGCTTTCGATAAGAGGCGTACATTTATTATTTTATTGTGCCAAAGTTGAAATTAGAAAATAGTTCTATTGATCTAAATGGAATTTTAGTCAATCCTATTATTATGGGCAAAAGCTCTAGAAATGAGTTATTATAGATTCTATACAATAGCATTGAGTTTAACCAAAGCTTGTATACTTTATTCACTCACTCATTCCAATAAGAATACAAGCTTCTAAATTACAATCTAAATATACCATTATATATATATGTCTATGGAAGTTGTACAGAAAAACGTCACAATATGTGAAAAGAACGATGGTATAGTATTTTGAATATCAATGAAGAACAGAGTATAATATAGCACATAATGCAAACAACTAGTTTTGCTTGTATTTTGAACAATTGTCTTCATTCCCTTCTTTTGAATGTGAATGTAGATTGATAGGAATATTTACTTCTATTTTATATAAGAATTGGCTCATATGATACTCCCATATCATCATTTTCGAAACTACTTAAAAATGTACTGAAATTTTTAGAACTGTTAGAACCATATTAGAAATGACTATTCAACTATGAATAAATGAATTGAAGCTATTCTATGAAGAATAAAATGGTAAAATCGAAAAATCAATACCAATAATCCTATTTCTTCTTCAAACCAAATAAAAATGATTCTGTGACTTTTAAAAACTATTTAAAAATAATAAGGATACTATTTTCTTTACATATTAAATGGTGATAATGCTGTAAAGAGTAATCCAGAACTCATGTACCAAACCTATGACTAATATCGAAAAATCAATACATTACAATTTTAGGACAAAAGCAATAATCAGTACTATTTAATATATGGTACAAAAATAGTACTATTCATAAGAATAATGTATTGAATCAAATGTTCAAGGATTTTTCGCTTTAATATAAGAAAATAGAGCAATTTCATTCTGACGTATTGGCTGATTGTATAACATAGCAGAAATGATTGCAATACATATTTACATAAATATATATCATCATAAGTGAAAAATAAGCTTGTCATTATGATGATGGCAAAAACAAAAGCAAAAATTCTTTTTGTATTTTATATCGATTCTCCAAGGGGTGTGATACATTTCCAATAAGTCAATATGAACAATAAAAATAAATAAGCATGCTATTTTGAAAAAAGAATCGATTGCTTTTTCCAAAACTTGTTTCGTGAATATTTTCACTACCAGACCTCTTTTAAACAATTAAAAATTATATTCTTGTTACTTGAAAGGAATTGCACCTTTTCTAAGTTAAGCCTTTTTTCGAGCAAATGTGTATACGGATGCAGTCGAATGACTTCCTAGTAATTTATTTGTGTACATAACTATATATAGTTTCTTATTTAATGATGAAAAAAATATATTGCCAAGTATTGATAGAGAAAAATTGAGTTTTGAGAAAAATGGATCCGAAACACGTGGACAAATATTGAGAATTTGAGTCACGTGATTCATATAATATGCTATTTTTCACTTTTAAAATTCTGATAGCTTAGTATTGAGTTATCTATGATAATAAGTTTGATTATTAATAGTTTAGGAATACAAATAAAATAGAATCGTAATTTTATATCACCGCATCACAAGAATCGCTGGTTCTATTGCATTAATTGTTATTTTGTGACTTATAATGATGAATACTATTTATTATTTATATTCAATATAAATGAAAGCAACAAAAATGATTTGAGTGTAGAAAAACAAACAATCAAATATAAGAAAGAAAACGTGCTCAAAAAAAATAAAAACGATCCATATGAAATATCCACATATAATTCTTTCACAAAAATATTATATATTGTATTATTTATATATCCACTTTAGTAAAAACTTGTTTCTCCAAACCAATTCAACGATTCATTCCAACTAGTGGGCATTACTCTATTTACTTGTATTTTTTGAAACAACTTATTCCATTGCATTTTGTTGTGATTGATAATATGTTGGCGATACTTCAAATTGCATTCATACACATGAGAATAATTCGTTGTTTTCATCAACTCAACTAGGTGCGAGATATTGTTGAAAATGATTGAGCATGGAGTATAATAGGAAGCATATTGAAGCCAATATTCAGTGGCCTCTTCTGAAGAATCCTCAGGTGAATACAAGTGTTTTGAATTAGGATGTCGAGGAGGTTCCTGAAATCTCTTTCCACAGTAGGAAGGATCTCCTGCTTTCATATCATAACTAATCTTATTTTGAACGATAAATGATGGTGAAGGCACAAACATTGGAATAGCAGCAGTAATCAAATCTGCGAGATAATAGGATAAAACAGCATATGGAAATACAATCACTGCCTTAAATGAATTGATATCAGAATATGTGAACCTTCCTTTTATCTTTTCTCGAATATGGACAACAGGACACTCAAAATTAGACGAGTTACAAGCTTCAGGTATTTGTGTGCTATACTGTTGATAAAATGGATTTCTTTTAAATGGAGCATACAAATATTCATTGTATTTCGGTGAATAATATTTAGGCGGGGAATACATGAGTACTGTAGACGCAATTATGTAGTCCACATTCTTTCCAGAATAATAGTTGATGTATTCTGCATCATACTTTCCTGCAGCCATTACAATAATAGGAGCTTTAGGCTTATTGAACATCCATTTCATGAGGCTATTTGAATCATTTGAAGAACATCGTTTGATGAGAAAACGGTGAGCAGGCATGAATATAACTGTTTTGTTAAATGCTAAATAGTTTTGACATTCCGATGGATAGAACATACAAATGATAGCATCAGCACGTTTAAACAGAGTATCGTTATGAAATGTCCACCAGAGGCGTTCAACAGACTTCATATTATATGCAAATAGTTTTGATGTTTTACATACTTCTCGAGAAGCAAAAATGATTCTAGATTTATTCTTTGTACCACTCAATTGTAAGTACTCCTCCTCACTGAGAGTTACTTCGCGTAAACCAGTATAAATAGGCAAAGCACCCTTATTATTATAGAAGTAGATTGAATGACCTTGTGAATTCAGAGAAATGGTAAGATCTGTCATCGTGCCATCATGAACATCAGGTGAAAAGAATAGAAGAGGCTTTGATTCATATGGCTGATTCTTTTTTGTTGGAATAGTCAAATAGTTATGGGTAGTAATATAGTGAGGTACAGAAACATTTACAGTCTTTTTATGATTTCCATTTTTAGTACTTAGCATTGATGTAGTTGGATTTATTATAATAGCCATATTATCATCTAAGAAAATTGAATAATTGATGATTATTGTTATGAATATGTAAATACCTATTAGACAAGAAGCAATATGCATAAATATTGACACTAATAATAATAATAATAATAATAATAATAATAATAATAATAATAATAATAATAATAATAATAATAATAATAATAATAATGAAGATTTAAAATGTAATTCAGATCCGATTACATGTTTTTTATGATAATGGATATCACACAATCCATTTTTTCTATTTTCCAATTATTACCAATATTTAAGTGTGATTTTTTTTCATAAGCAGCACAATGAAAAATAATATTGATATATATATAATTATATGTGTGTGTGCAATAATTGGGTCTTGAAAAAAAATGTTTTGGAATATTATATGTGAATCACTCTTATATTATTTTTTAAATATCAAATAAAATAACAATATTGTGAAATGTATAATAATAGTATAGAAATACACTATGCATATAAAGCATTCCTATTGTATATAGTTTACATTAATAGATTGTTATTATTTATGCTACAAAAGAATTATATACGTAAGTACTGCAAAAATATAGGAAAGTCAGAAATAGAAATCATGACCATTCTTTATAGAATAGACAATTCTTACAGGTAATATGTTGCAAAGTATGGACTGAATACATTCTTTTAGATCCCATCGATATTTTGTTTACCTCAAATAAGTTTTATTTTCATTATTTACAGGATAAAGGACTTTTAGGTGTGTAACTCTATCCATTCGAGCTAAGTGTATAACTTCTATATATTTTACCATTGGTGCGTTTTCGGCTTCTTCATAATAAAAATAGATTTCACGTATCTAACTAAACGATCTATTATATATTCATGTTGATCCTTAAAGATAAATGCATTTTATATATAGGTTTATATACATATC